>NC_135477.1:3106600-3331600 GCF_052094955.1 Ictidomys tridecemlineatus | reverse complement strand
CGGTGCGGCAGAACCCTTGCATCCTGGATCCAATTTTCGCAGCATTTCTGAGCATTTAACTTGAGCTAGTAGGGACAGGCCACCGTTGAAGGCCACGGAGTGAGCAGACCCTGACTTTACGTTCTCCCTTAATTACTGCAAAAGCATGCAAATTACCCATTTGGTATTAATCTGACCATTTGACCCAAAAGCATGCTGTTTTCTAAGGTCCACTGAGGAAAGCCCTGAGGGACTCCAAGGAAGAAGAGCCACTGGAGGTGGTGGGCACCATCTGCTTCTCCACCAGGGAGGTCAGTTCCCTGGGCCAGCATCAGGGCTGTGCCATCCCAGCAGCTCCTGCATCTTCTGCAGAGGGTTCTACAAACTGACTTTGAGTAAGAGTTCTAGAAGTGTCAGACCAGATGTGTGTGCACACAGACATGCACACACCCTGAAGATGGCTTTCAGGGACAGAACAGACACGTGGTGGCATGAAAACCCTAATGCTTAGAGGTGCAGAAGCAGTCCTCTTCTGGCTGATTCCCCACTATTTGGAGCACACTATTTGGTATCCTTTTCTGAGTTTTAAGAAACTCTGACTTGTATATATCCTATAAAGCTTGCAAAGATGCAAAACAAAATAACCTAGAGAGAGTTGTCACTGGGAGCCGACGGGTCAGGCAGTTTTGCTGGCAAGTAAGAACAGCAGTGCAGCGTGATGTTAATGCCTGCCTAAGTGGCACAGGGGTCAGCGCACACACGTGGTGAGCCTGCTTCTCCTTACACCACACTCTGCTCCCAGGGGCAGGCGGATTTCCCCGTTGGGCACACAGTGCAAAGGCCCAGTGAGTCACGGGCAGAGCTGAGTGAGGAGGCAGACCCCTCGGCACCAGAGCTGGAGCTGGCAGCGGAGGGCAGATAAGCTGGCAGGCAGCACTTCCTCCTCATCAGAGAGAGGAGGCCAAGGGCCACTGCCGTCTGGAGACAGGGCAATGGGTGCGGTCCGCACAGGGAGGGGTGGAAGGGCCCAGGAGGCCAGCAGCCTCTCTAAACCTGTCCAGTGGCAGAGGAAGGCCTCAGTGCAGGGCCTCCAGAGCAGACAGCCAGGTGGGCTGGCCTTGGAAGCAGAGGGAGGGATGGAGAAAGAGTGATGGCCAAGTGACCTCACACGATCTCTCAAAGAACGCAGGAAGCCCGGCCCAAGAGTGGAGCAGGCGAGCCAGCAGGTGGCTGCAGGTTGCCAGGAGCTGACTTTGGGTCTCAGAGCAGTTCTGGGCTTCCAGGTGAGCAGAGGGGCCCTGCCCTCCCGTCCTCCCACCTGGGTCCCCCATTATTCACAGCTGGCCACAGCTGAAGAGCCCACGCTGCCTCCTTCTCGCCCACATTTCCACAGTCCACTGGAGGGCCACCCTCCATGCCCCGTAGCCCAGGGCTGGGACGACTTGCAAAGGTGGGCTCCACGCTCCCAGGCACGTCCAGACAGGACAGCTCTGCCCCCACCCCGGGCCCAGCAGGGGCTGCTGCTAGCCGATTCCCACAACACTGTCAAGTGCTTGCCGTGTACCGAGGACCTTCTGAAGCCATGGCCCACGCCCATCCTAACCTCTGAGCACGTCATTATTCTAATCCTCAGTTTAAAATGAGGGCTGGATTAAGGCACAGAGAGTGTATGACTTGCCTGAGGTCACACAGTTGGTGAGGGGCTGGAACGAGACCCGCCATCTGGCCCCAAGTCCTTGCTCTTTGCTGGAGGGCAGATGCATGTCCAACTGTGTCTCCTGTCTGCACGGGGGTCAGATGGACTTTCTGGGCTGTCAGCAATGAAGGGCGTTTGGTCAAAAACAACACTTTACAAGGTAGACCAAAAATAATAATGCCTGTCATCCACCATTAGCTTCTTTGGGGACACCTACAGGCATTTGGTCAACACCAGCCTTGCCACAGTCCAAGTGTCTGAAGGGAACCCTATAACCCTCAGAACCACACAAGGACCTTGACGAGGCCAAGTCCTGGTTGGATGCAATAGCAGGCTCAGCCCTGGACCGCGCCTGTCACCAAACCTGGGCACCTGGTGAAAGGAGAGTGAGATTGGAACCCACATCCCACCCTGCCCTACTCTGGCCACCTTGCTAAGTTAGGTGTGGCCCAAATCCCACATGGGCTTTCCCAGTTGGGACTCAGAAAGCTGAAGCAGGAGGATCCTGAGTTCAAGGCCAGCCTGAGTCAGTTAATAAGACCTTGTCTCCAAACAAAGAATAAAAGGGCCTAGGGCTGCAGCTCGTGGTAGAGCACTCCTGGGCTCCATCCCCAGAACTGGGAAAACAAAATGTCCATGTGCATAGAACTTGAGGGTGACCTGGACAAATCCATGTCAAAGTCTGAATATGTTGGTTCTTCCCTGGGAAAAGGCCCTGGTATGAGGGGCCTTGGGAGGCAGCTCCCACCAGGGCTCCCATGAGCAAGGAGCCTGGGTAGGCACCAGCTGGCACAGTGGCCTCAACACTGGCAAAGGTCAGCTGCATGCTGACCAGGTTGATGGGGCGGGGGCAGGACATTGCCTGCACCACTCCTGATGGGCACCATCTCGCCGCCCACCCTGGAGAGCAGGCCGCTCCACTGCCAGCTATGGGCCCCTGGAGGGACACCACCAGGCCTAGGAGGGGTCAGCTTCTGCTTTTGCAGGACGCTCCAGAGCCCACCAGGGCGTGGCAAGAGGGAGAGCGGGGACCGTGGGAGTTTCCAGGACGGCATTGCCCGGCCTCAGACAGGGCCGACTGCTGGCCTCAGGCTTGGTGGCAGGCAGGCTGTGCCCGACCTGACAGTGGCCGCCTTCCCCTGTTGGGTGAGGCCTCCTCAGCCTGTCTGTAAGATGGCCAGGCTCCCCCAAAGAATGGGACCCACCCAGAGCGAGTGCTGAGCAGAGCCCCGCAGCGGCCCGCCTTCCCCCAGCTCCGGGAGAGACTGCTGCCGGCTTCTTCATAAGACATGACAGCAGTCACTGCTCCTGGCTCACGACTGACCCTGCCCCCACAGCCATGGTCCCTGTCCCCTCACCTGGTCCCCACCCGCCTGGTCCTGCCTGGCCCCAGCCTGCCCTCTGCAAAGCCTTTCAAATTTGAAATGGGACACAGTGACTGGGTGTGGTCGGTTCAGCCACCAGGGACGGGCTCCACCTGAGGCCCCCACTCCTTCTTCCTGCTCCTTCCCTTCATTAGGTGAGGAGGGCCTCAGGAGCAGGGCCACCAGGGCTGTGCGAGGACTGGGAACTGTCTCCAGGACCTGGGGACAGGTGACACTCAGAGCATGAAGCCCAACTCTGGAGGCTGAATGGGGACATGGGGAAAGGACAGAGGAAGCTTGTGAGGGAGGCCAGCTGTGGAGGAAGGAGTCCAGGTGTGGGAGCAGGGAGGCCAGCTAAGGGAACAGGGAGGCCAGGGAGGCAGGGAGGCCAGGGAGGTAGGGAGGCCAGGGAGGCAGGGAGGCCAGCTGAGAAAGCAGGGAAGCCAGGGAGGCAGGAAGGCCAGCTGAGGGAGCAGGGAGGCCAGGGAGGCAGGGAGGCCGGCTGAGGGAGCAGGGAGGCCGGGCAGAAAGCTGTCATGAGCTCCTTCCAGGATGTGTAAGCAGAGAAGGACATGGAGCGCCTCCCCGTGTCTGCCCGTCACCATGACCCGGGGTGGTCTCGGTGCCCAGCACCCATTCTTTCAGTGAACGGGCATGGGGACTGCACGAGGCTGGAGTGTCTGGGGGGGATTAACGGAGCAGAGGGAACGGGGGGGGGGGAAGAGACCAGGGGTGACCTGTGCCTCTGGGACGGGTGCCCAGGCGTGTGAGGGAGGGACTTTGTCCTGTCAAGGTGGACGCGTCTCAAACTGCTTGCATCCCTGGGCCTACCCTGGTAGCAGAGTTCCAGAGCCGGCTTCCCTGGAGATCCCACCCTCACCTCAGGGCCCCTCGAGGATGGTTCTCTGCAGCTGGTTCCTTGTGGCTGCGATTCCATGTTTTACCGCTGGCAGGACTGTCCCTACAACTCCACCCCGAAAGCCACCCTTCTGTCAGTTTCCCTGCAGAAAACACTCTGCATTTCTACCAAGAGGCCATCTCCCAAGCCGTCACGTCCACCTGCACCGAGAGTCCCGGCTGCCCTCTGGGCCTCGGGACCACGCTAATGCAAGTGCATTTACAACCCCTCATGGGCTAAATGGTTACTGGTTTGATGCAAAAATGAAATGACATGAGCCTCTTCATCCTCTGCTGTCTGCCACGAGAAGCTCCTGTTACAACCTACTTTCTAGAACTGCTGTGATAGCTGAATCGGGCTGCAGAGGACTAGGGGTGGCCAGTTAAAAATAGACTGCCAGGTACAAAGCAGCTGACTGTTTAGTGTATGCATGTCCCCAGTACTGCCTTGGCCATACTTACACTGTAAAATACTTCCTGTGTGTCTGAAATTCAGTTGTAACTGAATCCCATGTTTTTATTGGGTAAATCTGGCAAACTCCACGATTGTTGTATGAGAATAACGTTTGCCTGGTGGTGAATCTCAGGTCCTGGACTCTGAGCTTCTGGAGTGGCAGGGGCTTAGTCCACTTCCTGCCGCTCTAAGGGGGTGGCACGGCCTGGGTAAGGTTAAACAGGAGGAGCATGTTGGGGACCGGGAGGTCCAGGAGGATGGCACTGGTGTCTGGTCAGGGCCTTTGTGTCATAACATGGTCCAAAGGCAGCAAGCATGGGTGAAACAGAGGAAACTGGGCCCAAAGTACGATTTTATCAAGAACACGCTCCCAAGACAGCACATCAACCCTCCCAGGAGCAGACCTCTCATGGCCTGATCTCTGCTTAGAGGGCCCACCTCTTCACCCTGCCCCGACGTGAGCTTCGGAGGGGCACTCAGCCTCAACAGAGGAATCTCCTACTTCCATTTCTGACCCTTGGTGGCCAGGTAGGTGTCTGGGAGGCCATTAACCAGGTGTTGCCTGCGATGGTCACCTGGATCCTGGCCCCACCCAGGAGGCCACGGTGCTGGGATAGGGAAGCCTCATGTACTCCCCGTTCCTGTCCACTCTGACCCCAAGGCTGCTTTAATCCTTTACCAGTTCAGTGACAGCAGCTGCTGCTCTACCCCTCGCTGACGTGTGATGACACCAGTGCTGATCCAAGACAGGCCCTGTCCCCAGGGAAGCCGACACGGTGACCATGAGGACATTGATGTGGTGCAGAGGTGGCCTTCTGGGATGGCCACACCAGGTTGGTGTGTGTCCCTGCTCCGGCTCAGAGCTGGGCAAGTGCAGCTGGGCCACGGTGAAGGTAGGAGGGTGGAGTCCAGTCTCCTGTGGCTGCTGCAAGGCCATGATGCCAAGGGGGTGGCTTAGGACCACAGGAGCTTGGCCGCTGAGCCCAGAGGTCTGCCATCATTGTCCAAATGCCCACGGGCCTCGGTGCCAGCAGTGGCTCCAGAGGAGGCCCCTCCCCTGTCTCTTCCAGGTCCAGGGCTGGGTCTGCCTCTCTCCAGCCCCAGCCTCCATGTTGTGGGGCTTCTAACCTCCTTCATGTCTCTTGTGGGACATTCGTCTTTGGACTTAGGGTCCAGACCCATAATCTAGGATGGTCTCCCCTCAAGACCTCGATCTTAGCATCTGCAGAGATCCCGTTCCCCAATCAGGTGTCAGTGCAGGTCCAGAGGCTGAGGTGTGGACCCACTTTGGAGGCCACCCTGGTGGCTGCAGTGGAGGCTGAGGAGAGACGGGGATGAGCCAGGGTGGGGGGTTGGGGAGCCCGCATGGAGGCGGAGGGTTTCTCTGCCCCACGGAGGAGTGTGGGTTTTGTGCCGCGGGCCTCGGGGAGTCGTGGATGGTTTCGGCCTCGGAGTGGCTTCCCGGGACGGTGCTGTAGCGCAGGCTCTGGGGCAGACTCGGGGGTACCGGGAAAGGCTGCTGAGAGGGGCAGAGTCGCAGAGAGAAGACCACACTGGCCAGCCGCCTCTCCACGGGCTAACTCCAAGGTCTCCACACTAGCTTCCCATCACTGTGGCCCAGCCCGGGGACTGACCAGGCCTCTTTCTGCACACAGGGAGGGGATGTCGGCGCAGTACAAGGTCCACGGAGGTCTGCGTTTACAGAGCTAAGCAATGCTCAGACCCACGGGCTCCACAGCAATCCGACCATTCTAAACAGTAGCCTGTCCCACTGTGCAGGAGGAGAGCCTCAGCGCCTGCCAGGAAGAGCTGAGGAAATCTCTCCCTCCGTCAGGGACACAGGGGCCATAGGGTCGGCCACGGGGCCCGGTGGGCTTCCCCTTCCACTGGGCTCACTCAGGAAAGCTCACGATGCACCAGGGACAGCAGGGCAGGGACCACACCTGGGCAATGCCACTGCCCCCCAAACTAGGTCCATGCCCTCTCCCCGGAGCATCATAAAAGTGTCACCACTTCAGAACTGTCCCTGACCTGAACCCTGCAGGCCTCCCTGTTCAGAGCTGGTGTCCTTGTTCTCCTCCAAACCTCCCCAGGTCACCCTGCCGCTCGGGGAGGGTCATTCTCCCGCTCCTCTGAAGCCTCTGTGAGGCCACTGTCCTTGCTCAATACTGAACGTCCTCAGGACTGCTGGGTTCTAGGCAAAGACTGTGGGAGGGATAAATGGGTGAACCGCCACCGAGACACTCCTCTGCTGGAGCCTAGGCCGTGGAGCTGGTGCCGCCTAGAGAAGCCGGCATTCCTCTAGACAGCACAGCAGATGGCTGAGCATTTTAATAGATTACATACCTGTATGTTTATATGTGTGTGTTGACATATGTTTACACACACACAGGTGCACACATGTGCTCACATGTCCATGAACAGAATGTGGGCCCAGCCCTGCTGGACGTCCAAGGAGGCACTGGGAAGTGAACACGTGGCTGACACAGGCTCCACTCTGAGAGCGAGACCTTCGGGCCCCTCCCTCTGAGCAGGTGGCAGGTGCAGGTGGAAGGCCGGGGCCAACTGACCAGCAAAACAGCCCAGTGGGCGCAGGTGGCTCAGTTCTGGTCCTGAGGAGCTGAGCTCACCTGCTCCCGGGAAGGCATGTGTTCCAGGGAGTGCGACCCTTGGGAGAGCAGGCCGCGCCACCTGGGGCAGTACTGCCTGGACAGGACTGAGCACTCAGCAGGACAGCAGGATGGTTCTGACCTGTGCCCGGAGCTGGTGAGGACAGCACCATTGCCCAGATGCTGCCACGCCTCTCCTGGCTGCTCCCTCTTGCCAGCAGCATGGCCTCTGGGCATCTCCTTTCCCTGTGGGATGGACTACATCTGCCCGTGGAAGGGCAGAGAGGAAAGCAGCGTCCATTTCCTCCCATGCAGGCAGGGAAGAGAGTAGGAGAAAGAACATTCTGGGCTTTGGAAAGGACCGAGTGTTCCTGCCATTTCACCCAGAAAGATTCAGAGGCAACTTGTGCAGACTCAGCTGCGCCCTTGCTGCCACCAAAGCACCTTCCGGCTCAGGACTGGAAGAGCTGAGGGCCCTCACCTTTTAGCAAGAAAACCAACTGTTGGGCACATTCGTGGGAGGAAGGCTGGTGCAGTCATTCCTCCACCTCCCACTTAGGAATTTCAGGTCAGAGGAGCCAAGGATCCCAACAGCAATGTGCACCGCGCTGTGTGGCGTGTCTACGTATGCACACGTGCTACTTAGGCCTGGGTGTGGTTATGCACACACGTGTGACATTTGTGCATGTGTGGCGTGTTTGCCAGTGTGCACATGTGCACTTGACCTGCATGTACAGGACACATGTGGTGTGTGTGCGTGGCTACATGAGCACATGTGCCTCCTAGGCAGGGTGGACCCCTAGGTGATCCAGATGCCCCTGAGAGTGGCAGTGTGACGCTGAGCACAGGCAGGGAGCCCAGTGCCTGCCCCTCACTGGCTTTCCTCTCACACGCTTCCTTAATTAGAAAGGAGTCACCTCTGGGAACCACGTCCCCGCCCCTGGGCTCCAGGTCTCACGGTTTCTCTCCTGCTTACAAAGAGAAACCTGGGCCAATTCCTACCTAGACCCTGGCACCCTGAGCAAGAGAGGCCAGCTGGAGAGGAGAGGACCAGAGGACACGGAGGACACTGCAGAGGAGTCAGGAGGAAGTTGGGTCCA
The DNA here is from genome assembly GCF_052094955.1 of Ictidomys tridecemlineatus. Lineage (NCBI taxonomy): Eukaryota > Metazoa > Chordata > Mammalia > Rodentia > Sciuridae > Ictidomys > Ictidomys tridecemlineatus. Next base: position 3,323,501 of record NC_135477.1, on the reverse strand, counting down.
GGGCGGAGCAGACTCCAGCTGCCGGGGAGCCTGGTGTGTGTGTGTGGGGGGGGGTGTCAGACAGCGCAGGGCTGTGCTGCCCCAGCAGGAGGGAAGGGGAGCGTCCTCTTCTTCTTCATCTTCAAGAAGTACCTCCCCACCAGGAGGGGCCTCCCCGAAGTCACCTGGCATGGCCTAAACTCCTGGGCCTCGTGGCAACAAGAGACCATGGAAAAGCTAAAGGCAGATCCAGGAAGAACAGGGACAAGCGGCTCCAGGGTAAGAGGGAGTTTCCAGGATCTCTGGGGACAGAGACCCGCTGGCAGAGTGGCCAGAGATCTGGACACACCACCTCTACCCGAAGTCCTGGACTCCAGCTCAGAAATCCCTCCAGCTGACTAGCTTCCCGAGGTGCAGATAAGCGCCCACTAAGAGTCCTGGGGGTTAGAAGCCTCTCCCAGATGACTCCAGTCAAACAACCGTCTCTGAACCTCGCAGAGATGGCGGTCCATGGCCTCCTCCAGGGCAGGTTCCCGAAGCCCTTGGAGGAGCCGCTCCTGGAGAGGGCCGGAGCCCGTCAGCTCTTCCTGTTCCTGCACGGGTTCTCAGAGCCCCCCTCGGCTGGTTACCCCAGATTCAAAACATGGCCCCTTCTTGTCATTCAGCCAGTGAGTAAGGCTTGGGATGAGGCATTGAGGAGAGGAGAGTTCACCTCTGAGTTCCCGGAACCCTGTGCAGACATCTCCTGCGCAAAGCGGGCCCCGCTCTACCACGACACGGACGTCCCCCTGCCCCAGCCTGGCAGGCCCGTCCACCTGGAATCTCTGCTCCTCAGTATTTCTGCTCTCTCGTCTTCAGCACCAGACCAGCCACGCAGGCACCACAACGCGTGCACACACAGAGCTGAGAGCAAGGAGGGGTCTGTGGGATGCTGGGTGCCCTCCCACCAGTTTCCACCAAGCTGCTTGAGTGTCCAGGGGTCCAGCAGCACCCCCTTCTCCTTACATATCCTTCCCGCAGTCACCGGCATCACACCTGTCCCCAGGTGACTCCCTCTTGGGCAGCTACTAGCACAGGGAGGACCAGCTGAGAATGGGATGTACACTCAGGTTGGCCATGACCGAAGGGAAATGTAAAATAGACAGGAAGTTTTATGTCTGGGCATGAATTTCACCCAACTATATTTGAATTTAAGTCCAAAATATTTGCAATTAAGCTCTCTCATTACCAAATTAAATAGGTATGCCTCTCATTTCACACAATAGGCATGTTCCTGAGAAACTACATGAGAAGAGAATTTTTAAAAATCAAATTATATTTTTCAAAGTACTTGGAGAGCTTTCTATTTAAAAGAATCCCACAAGGAATCTCCCTTAGAATGAAGAATCCCATTGTAATGCAAATGATCGCCTCCTAATTTATCTGTTTTCTAAATTCAAATAAACTCCAGTTTATTCAGAGTGGTCAAAGAGCAGGGTCTTGTGGTTAATTGAATATTCATGTTAATTTGGAATCTCCACATATACCATGTGTTGGTTACCAATTTCCACAAAACAAGAATATAATAAAATACAATAAAACACACTTAACAACGGAATGGTGCTGGGCCTAATTACTTTTCCTTTGCTAATCTGAAGACGAAATGCACAGACCTGAGTTTGCAGGAAGAGAATAGGCCGAATCATTGGAATCCTGGGACCTGGCGTGACCTGGGAGTTTCATTTCTGACATAGGCCTTTGAACCTCTTTTTCATTCATTCATTTTGTTTCAAAAAAGGCAACAAATTCTGGACTTGGCAGTGTGGTCTTGGTGGCCTGGAGTCAGACAGTCTCCAACTCTGCACTGGTTCAACGTGGCAGCGACTGGACAGGTAGACCTCTTCTTTAGAAAGCCAGTCAAATTCAGAAAGATAAAGCAAGATTGAGCTGTTCTTCTCTGCTTGCTCTCTAACGAGGTGTGGGAAAGGCCAACAATTCTAGAATATGCCGCGCTTGCAGGCAGTGCCTGCCCTAGGAATAGATAGTGATCTTGATTTCGTATAATGATGCAGGAAATGGTCCGTTTCAAAAGCAAAGTGCACAGCTTCCTTTCCCCATCCATCCCCAGTAAAGTCCTCTCTCTCTGCTTCTTTCCAAACATCCTTCTATCCACACCACCAGCTGGAACTTGGTAAGCGCGCTCCAGCCCAAGTTCTTGATGCTTTAAAATCTACCCACTTCCCAATGGTTTGTTAGGGCTGCTTTTCCAAGGATCCAGCAGCCATCCATTCCTATTTAAGCAAATGAGGTTAGCTACCTTTGCCATTCACAATTCAACAGTCCTCCTAAATTAATTTCTTCAAAAGTAATTCAAATAAAAGCTTGGTTGCCACTACTCTTTTCTGAGCCACAAGATTGAATAAGGCATCTGAATAAAAATGTGTATTACAGCCTTCTTTAATATTTAAGCATGGCATTCATTGATTTGTTTCTTGTTTTCTGCAAACCTTGACAACATGATAGAATAAATCATAAGAACAAAATATAGTGGTAACATCTTTTATGGACTTCACACAGTCATCAATCTCAAGCTGTGAGTGAATTATCAGTACAGCAAAAAGATCTATGTTTTAAGAGCTCCGGTAGCAAGCTAGCTGGAGGTTTTTCAGAAGCAAACTCAAAGCGAGTGACTGATAAGCATCATTATTGTTTTCTGAGAGTCTGGTTTATGGTGTGTGTGGAGGTGTTGCATATATGTTTCGGAAGCAAAGATTTGATCAATTCTAAGTAGATCTACTAACATATAAAAATATAACAAGCCTTCCTGCTGAGCAACATTGTGGCACCTGCCACAGTGTCAGCATGACAAGCCTGCATTGTGATTCTGATTATATTTAATACGGAATTAACCTTTTTTAATGTGATATACTCTGCATGAAACATGGATCAAGCTAGAGATATCTGGACACATTCCCCACTTTATTTGCATTACATTTTTAGCAATATCATTGTAAATACAAAAACAGAAAAAAAAAACCCATGAGTTGTCACATGATCATAAGCCCCTGGACATACCATAGACAGAGCCCAGAAACCTTGCACTCATCCAAGCCAGCCTGGGGCTGGGCTGGACAGAGTTCAGGGTAGTGGAGGAGGGTCTGAAGCCGGTCACAATGGGTATCCAGTTTTTCCAGAACCCTCAATGGTTATAGCTTTGCAAATGTCTGTAGCACTCACTCTGCAGAAAACAGAGACCTTCAGCAATGCCCCAGCTATTTGTGACCCCCACCCCAGTGCACCTGGGCACTTGGAAACATCTGGCCAGTGTGTTCCACATGTTGCCTTTGTTCTTTTAACCTTAGGTTCACATACACCAAAAGGTATTTCCCTTTGAAAAGATGTCACGATTTCTTCTATGTGAAGGGTGGTCCTCCATGGGGCAGAGGGCTTCAAGGGAAGTCACCCACAAGTCGTGTGTCGGCAGCACTGGTGCTGGTAAGGCAGAACAACAATGATGAGAATCTGAAATGGCATTCTGTAGCACACAGCTGCCTCAGTGTGCAAGAGCCTTCTGTCTGAAAAATGGGTCCATGAAAACTTCAAATGTGGAGGCTCAGTACCTGGGTTGCAAGTCAATATTAAGATGCTCCCTGCAAGCCCAATACGTGCAGTTTCCCACAAAGTCCCACCGTGCCTTGCGCCCCATAAATATCACTCCTTAGTATGGGGTCGAGCACAGCGCAGGTGCCAGGGACTGGAATCTCTGCAGCCCTCAGTTATAGAGGTGGAACACTGCACCACCCTCATCATGAATTCCTATTGGTAGCACCAATGTAAAATGTCCACTGTCCCAGGCACGTGGCATTGCCACCTTTTAACAAAGTCACAGTTGCTCTCCCCGTATTGAGTCAGTGTCACTGCATTTTCCCTTTCATTATTCTAACCAATTAAAGTCACCATGACTGTTTTTACTTGGCCTAAGAGAAATATCATCGGTGTTATTGCTTGTTTGACATTTTGGTTTTCCATTTGTTGAATTTTATTAGCAATTTTGGAAATGTGAATCACTATCTTCCAGGACACATGCTCTTCGGGGGAATTGGTGTGCTGTGTGGCAGTACACACAGCCACACCAGCTTTCAGGGGGCTTCCAGGCACCACCGGATACATGAGTGGGAGCGGATCTGTGGCTAGAGCAGAGAACCCACCTGGTAGCACCAAAACAATGTGGAACTGGGGTGGGCAACCGAACGGTGCTCCCTGGAGGTCTCTGGTCTCTAGAGCCATAAAAAAGGAAGCCTCTGACTATTTGAGCCCACTCTCTTGATAAAAACTCCAGTACTGTGGGGAAGGACTTAAGTGATCAACCAAACATGCTTCGGTTTACAAACACCTTCTACATTGTTTGATGCCTGTTAACTTCCAAGTCAGGACACCCAGACACTGCAGGGGTCTGTGCACACTTGCACACGTGGGACCAGCAGACATGGGGCTCAGCCCCCTGCCTAAGCTCACCCCAGCTGCAACAGGAGAAGGCTGGGCTACCAGGCCTGGCGCTGGCCCCCACTCACTTGCAGGCAGCCATGTGTTTTCCTGGGTATCTAATCAACCTTCAGAGATCCAGTTCATTTGCTGCATTTGGCCGAGTAGTCCTTATCATGGTGGGTGATAGACCTTGCAATTGATCTAGGAGGTTGGCCCCATGAGGTAGTCAGGACTGCCTCCTCTTGTGTCCCCATGCCTGGAGGAGCAGCTGGTACACAGTGGGTGCCTAACAAATGGTCCCTGAATAAACAAGCCCATCAGTGGTCTGACCAGGTACAGCTCTCAGTGCAGAGTCAATGTGCTGTAACCCTCCGTGCCTGCACACCTCTGTGCGCCTGTCCCCTTGTCTAGGCAGCGCTAAAGCCAGGATCAAGGCTGCACTAGGACTTAGTCACTGTGCCCATGGTACATGGCCTGCGTGTGCACACGTATACATGGCATGCATACGTGCACCTCTGTATGGGAGGGTCAGGGAGAAGGAGGTCAGCATGGTGGCAGCACTTGGCCTGCTCTCAGAAAACATTCAGTGTGAGGGTTTCATTCTGGGAAACATTTATCACATCTGTCAGCATGGCCTAGAGAGGACCAGCCTTGACCACATCCTAAGATCCCAGCCAATCTTAAAATCATGCTGGAAACCCAGGGTTGGGGGCAAGCCCGTGCGTCCCCAGTAGCTTCCCACATCTGACCATTCCACACCTTCCACCATCAGAAAACCCACCCCGCAGCACCTCTGTGTACGGAAGCCAGGGCCTTGCAGAGCCAAGGATGTGGGAGAAGCCGGCCCCCTGTGCACGTGCCGCGCTGGGGTTTTTTCTTCTGAATACTAATGTGTAATTCTTGCAGGAACAGGCCCACGTGCCCCTTCCTATGTGGTGGCCTGAAAATAATCTACAATATTGCATCAACACTCACGTAATGAAGGAGGTCCGCGTGCCTGGGCCACTTCCACGCGCTCGCCGGGCTTCGATATTAGGAGGAAGCACAGGACAGCAGCACTCGCGCCTTGTCAGTCATTTAATTAAGCAAAACCAGCCTGCTATTCATTTTATTTCTGTATATGTTAATGTTAAAGACTAATAGAAAACAGCAAGTAAATTGTCCCCTGCATATATTGGACACAGCAACAATTACTCTGACAGCGAAGATATAATAAAAGAGGAAATTTTAATAGTATCCTTATTCCATTTATTCTCTTGGGCGTCTGTTTCAAGGTACTGTAGAAATTAACAATTATTTCTTCTCATTGTTTTTGATGATCTTTTTCTATTATGCTCCTACCCGACTTAAAATAAAAAATAATTTAAACTTACATTTTTTTATTCAATTTTATGGTGCCCTGAGATTTACATTCCAGGCAGGAGGAAGAACTGGGAAGAATCAGAAAATCACTCAGAGCCTTCCCTTCTGGCTTCATGACAGCTAGTTAAGGCCATGCCAGTCATTAGTACAACTGAGATTATCTTGATTTCAACCCAGAAATTCACATAATAAAAATAATTATCTTATACATCACAGTATTGACAAATATGTCTTTCTTGTACTTTATGAATGTCTGTCACATCGTATATCTAAATAGTTTCTATATATCTACTGTATAAAGCAATTAACTGAGTTTATATGGCAAATCGTCTAAGGATTTCCGCAGAATGTTTGGGGAAATCTAACAAACTGAAATATTCACCAATTTATTGGCATGCTACTGTGTTGAAAAAACTAGGCCATCAATAAACAGCTTTCATTAGAAAATTGGGATCTTATTATAAGAGTAGGGACTCTGAGGCCCCTGGCATGGCTGAATGAAGATGCCTGATGTTACCTTGTAAGGGTCCAGTTGTTCTTGAGTTTCGCAAGGAAGACGTCAAGATGAGGGGAAATATGAGATTGAGACAGCGATAGTTAAAGATGGGTTGATTTTTCTGGTGAAAACCACGTGAGAACAGCATCTGGGCTTTACCACAGTCCAAGTAACCACTGGGCTTGGATCATATCCTGTCCTCTTTATGGGGACTCACTCACTGGTTGTGCGAGGTGGAAATGCAGTGCTCCTTGTCCCTCAACTGTGATTAGATCCACAGAGTCCCGTGTCCGTCCCAGTCCAGCCGGACACCATCATCCTGGGTGCAGCCTACCTGCAGCCCAAGCTCTGGGGAGGCTGAAGTGGGGAGGGCCCCCAGAGCCCACAAGTTTGAGATCAGCCTGGGCAACCTAGTGAGACCCTGATATTCTCTCTCTCTCTCTCTCTCTCTCTCTCTCTCTCTCTCACACACACACACACACACACACACACACACACACACACACACACACCATATGTGCACAAACCGTAAGATGAGTGTTTTAGTTGGAAGAGAGATGAGCACCCTGGAAATGGCAGAGCGCCCTCTGAGTGTGGCCATCCCTGTCTCCCCGCGGTGCTCCTCTTTCCCATTGCTGCAGGAGATGTCAGCAGTGGAAACTCAGCTGCTCCGATGAACACCTGTGACTGCCTCGCTGTCGAGAGCCCAGGAGGCGGGGGCAGGCTACAGTGGAGGGTCCCAGCAGGCTGCTTCCTCCTCAGGCCGGGGTCCTATCCAGGCCCATGGGGCTGCCAGTAGAACCCCGTTCCTTGTGGTTGTAGACTCTGGCTCCTACTTCTCGCCCTGTGGGTGGAGACCTTTCTCAACTCCCAGTTCCCAACCGCTGGCCCTTCCTAGGCCCTGCTGGAAACCTTCCCCAAAGCCAGCAGAATGGCCCCAGCATCTGAAGGGACTTCATCTGATTCTCTCAGGCCCCTCAGGACACTCGAGTTGAGGTGGAGCCCTGGTTCCATGTGCAGCACCCCTTCACCTTCACCAGATGCTGTCAGCTAACTACCTTGGGACTCAGTCTCGAGGAGCAGGGCTGGGCATCTCCTGTGGGCCAGGGAGGCATCCTGACACCTATGCATACGCTATTCTGCTCTGGGCATCTCTCCTTGTTCAGTGAGGGTACCACAGGATCAGCACACCCACTTTGTCTGAGCAAAATGAGTTCTGACTCTTGGTTTTCTCTCCTTTCCTCCAAAGAATAATGTTTTTTTTTTTAGAAAAAAAATGAATAGGTACAAATCCCGACATCCAGAAGAAGCTATGTGTGTAGCTACCTACCATAATTTTCTCAGGAACCTTCCAGAACCTTCCAAAATGGCATATTGGTGAAGCAAGGGAAAACACTGAAAACATGTCTGGGGGTGCCTGGCAAAGTCAGTACAGGTCGTTAGGGTTTTTCCACATACACAGGAAATAGCTGTTAGGATGTAAGAGCACCACCCTCCTCCACGCCTCCTGCCCCTGTTGGGTCAGGATGTGACAGTGCCCTGGGAGGCTCAGGGCTGGTACAGAAGCAGGGAGCAGCCCACAGCTCAGCTGTGCTCCTGGGAACCTCTGCATGAAGGCTGCAGCTTCCGATCCTGCGATTCTGGCTGAGGGGACCTTTCTCCCAATAACCCAGGCTTGCATTTGCTGAAAAGTGTGAGATTACTTTCAATATATTTGAATATTTCTGTTATCACAGGCAAAGCCATCACTGAGAAAGTTCAAGCAGTGTGCAAACTAGGCAGCCTGCTCAAAGGTGTGGGGACACCTAGCATCTGTGCCAACGGGAGAAGCCTCACGTTGTGTTTCTGATTACAGTTAATAATACAAAATTAGCCTTTCTTAATGTGATGTATTATGCCTGTAACTGCTATTTGTTTAAGCTAAAAACATCCCTTCCTATTTTTCAGTTATAATAAAAGGATTCACGTGGTGACCAAAATTTCTAGCCATTTTCACACATTTGCAAAACAGTAGGAAAACAGCAATTTGTCTCTGCAACCAGCCAGAGAGGGGACATGAGGAAATGGATGTGACTGCCCAGGGACACAGGAGATCCATCCAGACATCTGAGGTCCTTGGTGGTCACTTGCCATGGAACCAAGGCCACTCCATCCTGGGGAGGTGTCCCCTTTCTCCTTTCTCCACTGGAGTCCAGGGCCAACCCAGAGAGTGTCATCTGGCCACAGAGCCTGGCACCAGCCCACCAGGGCACAGGAAGGGAGCCCAGCTCAGGACGAGGCAGGCACAGCCAGGAGGGCTCTGTGGAGACCCCAGCAGCCCAGCCCACGGGGGAAGAGGAGCGCTTCCCTGCACACCTGCAGGAGGCTTCCTCCTCTGTCTGTGGACATTCTGCTTCTCCACTCTCCCGCCCCTCCTGCTGTCCCAGCTGATTCTAAGTTGTCCCAGGAAGGTGCTTCCTGCTTGTTTGATGCAGCAGAGATTGACACAGTGGACTCAGGCAGTGAGGGAAAGTGGGTGCAGCCAAATGTTCTTTTATTCCTGTAAGGTCCTTGCTTAGCCTCTGGAAGGCCATCTCAAGTGACAGCCGCCATTTTAAGAGAAGTTTGGCTTTCCCACCCCAGGGCGTCCCAGACCTTCGCCTGCATTAGGACCCGCCCGGCTCTAGTCCCTGAGCCTGCCCCATCAAAGCCCCAAGCCCCAAGCCTGTTTTGCCTCTCTTTGTCTATGGAGAGATGGCCTTTATCGGTCAGCCCTGACAAACAAACTCTCGTGCGTACCTCTGCCTGGTCTCCATCTTCCATTACTCGCTTGCCCATCTCCCACTTCTCCGCTTCCCTTTTATTGGTGCCAAAACCCAGGATCGGGTTCCCCGGTGTGCCACTCCCCTCTTCAAGGGTCACTGAGCGTCCCTGGGCCCTGATCCAAATTCCATCGTGAGACCAGGCCCTCCATTCTGCCTAACGTCCTCTCTGCACCCACCACCAGACATTCCAGGTAAGACCCCTGTCTCCGGTCGACCTAAATGACCTATGGGTCCCAGGAAGTGACCATTGATTGTCCAGCACTCCCAGGGTTACTGTGTGGTCGGGGGCACCTGCCAAAGTCTCGGCTTGGCACAAGATCACGAGCCACCACACAGCTTTGTAGGTTCAAACAGCAAATCTTTATTCCCGAACTCACACCAGCCTCCACACACGCTCAGGGGAAATCCCAAATCTGCACAATTCACATCCTAAATACTTTCTCTCCAGGAGAACTCAGCGGGAACTCAGGCAGCAGGCACGCCCTACTCCCAGCAGCAATAATCTTCAACCTCCAACTTCCCTAAAACTCCTATTGTCTTAGACCAGGAACGCCCTAAACCCAAGGACCCTGATACTTCCTCAAACCTGCAGGATACACCCTAATCCTGGATCCACCCTGGTCATTGAGCAGGGTCACCTTTCTCAAACACACATGCAAGGTCACAGCAAATTTCCAAGGCAAGTCCATTTAACATGGGGTACGCTGGCAAGGATTTCGATGCGTCATTCCCACTTGGCAATGGCCCTCAGCAGGCACCCCCAGCCACAGCTTTCACAGCTACGGCTGATCCCTACTGTCGACCAGGTCTACAGGAGGTCCTTTATCTGGGTCCTGGGTTTTGAGAAATACCACTGAGGGCGATGGGAGTCGCTCCTGGTGAGACCTCTCGGCCTTGGGGTGACCTCTACGGCCTCTGTCCCCATATAGTCCCGGCTGGGAGCCCAAGCGCCTCTACCGGCCCTGCTCCCGGTGCTTACTTATCGGTAGTGACACCCCCTAAGCAAAACCATCCTCTCAACTACGTGATTAGTAGAGACGGGGGGGAATCCCACCTCTAAACTCAGCTGCTCCATCTCACCACGGGCTGCTCCTCGTCCATTCCCTCCCGTAGTCCTCAAGGCTGCCTCCTGGCTAACCCTAGGCTCTCTCTCCCTTTCACCCCGAACCTAAAACCCCCCAAAACTTATCCGTTTGTGCAGTCAGATCTGGCCTTACTATCCTTTGGACTCTAAATGGCCACTTAATAGCACTCTAGATCCCAAAAGTATCAGGGATCTTAACAACTATTGTGAGCGTTCAGGCCTTCTCCTCTCTACATCCCAAGCCCCCCTCTGCGTCTCTTGCACCCCCACACAAGTCCTCTTAGCTCTCACCTCCCCTGCACCTGCTTCCAAGGGGACAGAAGACCTACCCAGGACTCCTCCTCCTTCGACCCAGAGGATGAGCCCCTGCCATACCACATCCTCCTTCTGAGGAAGCCGCAGCAGCAACCGTCCCCTTGGCCCCTCACCCTCCTTTCCTCCTGCTACACGCTCACGGGCTGCCGCCGCGCAACCCGCCTCTCTGGGTCCTCCACACGAGGTGGCTGGGGCAGACGGTGTCATCCGGTTCATGTGCCTTTGTCCTTGTCAGACCTTTCACGGGGAGAAAAGCCCTTGGGTCCTCTACCTCAAGCCCCACCACATAGACCTCAGTTTCAGTCTCTGACCTGATCACACCATTTGACCTTCCTCGATGTCCATGTGATCTTGTCTAGCACCCTCCTGCCACTCCCGTGAGCCTCACCCTGACCTTAGGACCCTTCCCTACTCCATCGGCCAGCGCCTTCCCATGACCCCCTCCAAGGTGGACCCTACTGTCTGGGATGTTCCAAGTCCTTCTACGGCCTCACACCAGGAGCCCATGCACCCACCGTCTCAAAACCTCCCTCCACTTTCTGCCCAGTCACAATCCTGCTCTCCCTCCTGGCTGCTGCTGTCCCTCTCCTCCTGCAGAGCAGCCTGTCAGCCTCATGACAATCACTGGCTCCTTACCCAGATGTGTGTGTGACTAGTCCTGGGCCACTTTTCTTTCTTTGCTGCCAGTGACTCGATCCCAGCCTCCCATCAGCTTTGCTCTCCTCTCCGGGGATTGGAGCTGCTTTGGGACCATGGACTGAGGGCCCTGGACAGTCACCACCCTCCTTCTTCCATTCACCCAGCGCTCTTCCTCATCCACACTCGGGCTTCATTTGGGACAGCGACTTCGCCCTTCCCCTCCTCTCCTCCTCCCAAGTCTACTCCTGGAGACGGCAGTGACAAGGGTCCTCTCCAGAACTTAGACCCTCTCCCGTCCCTTCCCCTTGGTGAGTTCCCTCTCGGGTCTTGGTTCTCAGCTCCTCAGAAGAGCTCCTGGAAGCCCTGGCCAGGCACCAAGACTCTCCACAAGGAAAGCCCAGGACGAGGGGAGTAGCGGGTGACTCCTTTCTCTCAGTCCCAGACTCCAACTCGCCGTGGAGAACCCCGAGTCCCGCCTGACCCTCCTCTCAGCTGCCTCCTGGCCCACTTACCCCACTCCGTTTGGATCCACCAATTCAGCCTTCCCATCTCCACGACTTTTGCCAGCGCTCAGGAACATGGAAGGAAATCCCGTATGAGCAGGCTTTCTCCTTTCTCCACTCTAAGCCTTCCCTTTGCCCCTCTTGCTCCCCACCCACCTTGCACTTGCCACTAAAGCTCTGGATTCCTCCAGAGACCCCACTTGTAGGCAAACAAGGGACCCAGAAACCTCCTACCTTGTAAAGCCCTAGCAGCAATCTCCCAGCCAAGGCCACACTGAAGCTAACAATGACAAAGGACAGACTCAGCAGGCCTGATAGGAGGCCTAAGGAAAACAAAAGACAAGAAAGTGTCAATTTAACCCTTCCCTTGGCTGAGGGGAGCAGATTCCCTACCACCAAGGGAACGTCATTCCTAATGCCCCCTTTACCTCCAACCTCCTTCAGGCCTCAGAGCTTCCCACTGCCCATGGAACTCAGGGATGGCAGCTAAGACCCCCTTTCCAGGGGCACTTCCTTTCCTGACCTCTCTCCTTGCCATGGGCCTTTTGCTAATGCTTGCCCCCTGCGTCATTAGATCTATTCAAGACCAGATTCGAAGGATCTCTAACCAAACCATGAACCAGCTTCTGTCACAGGACTTCCAACCACTGACCAAAACTGGGCCGTCTGGAGTCAGCATCGCCCGGCACCTCCTGACCCTCACTTCGCCTCAATGACATCCTGTGTCCCTAACAAGTGTCCAGATGCTGCCCCTTCCCAGTAGGAAGAAGCTACAGAAGATTGATCTATGCCCTGTCCCTTAAAGGTCCCAATAACAAAAAGGGGGGGGGGACATGTAAGGTCCTTGCTTAGCAGCTGGACAGCCACCTTAAGTGACAGCTGCCATTTGAAGAAAAACTTTGTTTTCCTGCCCACCACTCCCTCATACCAGCTTCACCCTTGACCACCCCCATTAGGACCTGCCCAGCCCTAATCCCTGAGCCTGCCCTATAAAAGCCCCGACCCCATGCCTGTTTTGCCTCTTTCCGTCTATGGAGAGATGTGCCTTTATTTGTCAGCTTTCACTGTGCACTCACCTGTCTCCCGGTCCCTTGCTTTCCCTTCAATTCCCTGCCTTCTTGTTCTCACAAGTTCTCAGCACACCTTGGTAGGCAACTTGCACAGATCTGAGGGTCTTTGCTGACTGCCTGGTTGCTTAACACAGGACCTCACAGGGCCCAATACCAAGAGTCCCTAGCTCATGCGGGGCCTGGGATGTCATGGAGGTGCTAAGGTCACAGGTCCGCACCGATGGTACAAAACAAGATGTCCATCACCCACAGGCCCCAACAGAACCTGGGACTCAGCTGGGGTCAGTTCTGATCTAGAGTTTGGAAGACAAGCAGAAGCCAAGCCACTCTGATGGCAAGAAGAGGGTGGCCACAGGAGACAGAAAAGTGTTCCCAGAGATGGACAAAAGGAGGAGGTGTGGGCACAGCACCTTCATAGACGGAAGAGAGGAGAGCATTTTCTAACACACGCATCTGGAAATACGTTTCACTGCAGCAAGAGCAGCAGTTGTGTATTCAAATATCATCCTTCTAGAGAAATCTGGAGAAGCTGAAGCTGCTATCAGGCATGCTTCAGAAATGTGAGGTATTAAGTAAAGAACACAATGCTGCGGATAGAAACTAAACAACCGCCCTCAAAAAAAATTAATTGAAAAATACAGAAAATGGGCAATAATTTCCCTTTCCCATGTCAACAAATACTACCATGCCTGCCACCTGCAGCAAGCTGTGGGACACTGGAAATTCCAGACAACCATTGCCGGACAAATTACAAATGGAATGAGGACGTAAATGAAAAATAATGTTCTATAAGGATAAGAATCTTTACTATATGTATGCATGACAGACATGATATTTTAAAAATAAAAATTGAGTGGGAGAAGGAACTTTCCAAGAACAAGAGCTGGATTTAAAACCAGAAGAAATTACTAGAGATGTCTCCAGATGAAAGTGAAATCACAAGTCATGAAAATTAACATGGAAACGACGGAGGGAGGGAGAATGTCTGCGAAACCCAGAGTAGCCATCGTTCTGAAGACAAAGAGGACTAATAAATCAGCAGATAAGAGAAACTCAGTACCTAAATGAACAAATGGGAAACAGCAAGATGACCCATACGAAGGGCAACGTGGCCCCTGAGCTGCCCCTGGCAGACACGCGCTCGCCCAGGTCACGGCCCAGCCTCAGGTTCTCGGCCGTTTCCTTGCCTGATTCTCCCAGCTTCCTGTCCGTGTTGCTCAGCTTTGCGTTTTGACTTCCATGTCTGTGTTCTCACTAACAGGGTGGAAAGAAGAGGGCGGGTGGATGGAAATGGAAACTGGTCCCAGCTCTCTGCAGGGAATCTCACTAGAGTAGAAAACTTACTTAAAACACGCATAGTCTTTGGCCCTCAGTTCCATTTCTAAGAACTTTCCTCAAGGAAAATGGAGACCACTGAAAATGTTAGCTGGTCATCACGTTCCACATGCTATTCCTTCTGTGACCCAAGCTCAGAAACCGTCCTAACGCGGCTCCACAGGGGCCCATGCACAGGGGACGTGGCTGCAGCACCTCCCTCCAGGAATCTCCTAGAAGACCCGGCAGGTGACACAGGCAGAGCGGCTGTGCTGCCCCTTCCTATCCTGCTCATTGTCCCTGTCACAAGCAGGTCATTCCTTCATGAAATTCCGAGCACCTAAAAGAAAAATGCTGGAGAAGACGGTGCTCGCCAGGGAAGCCGAGACACGGCAACCGCGGAAAAGCAGCTACAGACCAGCAATTGGAGGGACATATACACGAACACTCGCCTTAGACACTCTGAAAGAAAGCCAGCGGCTCGTTAATAGTGTCTGTCCGTGGGCCCTGGGGACACTCAGTCAAGCTTCACTCAGTATTCTTTATATCCTCTTATTCTTATCCAGTGGTTATGTATTTATAAGGAAACCAAAAACAAAACGCTTCAACTATGAAGACTCTGTAGGTACACAACCACACAGTCACACCACAACGAAAAGCCAGAAACCCCTCGCCAGCCTCGGCCCTGGAGGGGGCGGAGGTCGGGCTGCAAGGAGGCAGCACTGGGGACCTCCTCCTAGAAAGGCAGATGCCGGCTCAGCCCTGCAGCCGATCCCCACAAGAGAAGCTCTGCTACCCACCCATGGACAAGGTCCCAAGCACCCCAGAGTAAAAGCCACCTGCAGTTCACGGCCCCTGCCTGACCAGAACTCTCCACCAAGACGGCCCAAAGCCACTGCACACGGGCGACCCAGGCCACGGTCCACATGCACAGCGGGAGGGTGGGCAGGGGTCAGGCCAGGCTCCAGCCTAGGATCCTGCCCACGCGAGACATGTCAGAGGTGGAAGGAAGGAAGGGGTCCCTGGGCTGAAGCAGCTGCCCACCAGCTGCACAGGACACCAGGGGACCCAGCCTGGCCTTCCAGGGACCAACAGAGGCATCTGCTCCACAAAGTGGGTGTGATACTACTTCACTCAACAGTTTGGCTAGTTTTATTTATTGCTTTGTAAGTTTTCTAAGTTTATAAACTACAACATTTGTACACCATGTTGGGGTGTCCATAACAACTCACTGCCAGGGGTGGGCCTGGGGATGAGGGGACCAATTTTGTTGTCATGGGTGATGTTGTTTCATCTCCTCACTTTGTTGCAATTGGCCTTTTTATGACAAAAATTAAAAATAAGGAAACAATGACCAAAGTGGGTGGTTTCCTTTGAAATGAGGGCTGCCCTTCCCTCTTCCCCACGATTCTCTAGCACCTCCCAGTCCTGCCTCTCTGAGTCAGGAGAACCGCTGTCTACGTCCCCACCTGGTGGCTGCTGTCCCCAGGCCTCCTTGGCCTGTGCCTGTGTCTCCACCTGGTCTGGAGTCCTAGCCTGCAGAGCTGCATGACCCCATTCCCGCCCACATGGTGGAGGCCGTGGTTCCCAGCACCCTCTCGCTCCAGCTCACAGGGCTGGGCGCTTCCAGCAGGGCCTGCCTCTGCCAGTGCAGGTGCTGAGGCTCCGCCCACTTGGTCTGCAGGTCCACGGTGAGGTGACCCAGAGCTGAGCAAGGTCTATGTCCCCCCATCTGACAAATGCACACGTGTCTCTGTGTGCATATGTGTAGTGTGTCTGTGGGCGGTGGGGTATGTCTGTGTCTGTGTTGGTGTGTGTGTGTGTGTGTGTGTGTGTGTTGGGTTATGTCTGTGTGTGTGTTGCTGTGTGTGTGTGTGTGTGTGGTGGGGGTATGTCTGTGTCTGTGTTGGTGTGTGTCTGTATGTGTGTGTGTTGGGTTATGTCTGTGTGTGTGTTGGGTTATGTCTGTGTGTGTGTTGGTGTGTGTCTGTGTCTGTGTTGGTGTGTGTCTGTGTGTGTGTTGGTGTGTGTCTGTGTCTGAATGTCTGTGTGTGTTGGGGTAGGTCTGTGTCTGTGTGTTAGTGTGTGTAGTGTGCCCGTGTGTGTATTCATGTGCTGGGGTGTGTGTGTCTGTGTGTTCATGTGTCTGTGTGTTGGGGTATGTCTGTGTCTGTGTGTTAGTGTGTGTAGTGTGCCCGTGTGTGTATTCATGTGCTGGGGTGTGTGTGTCTGTGTGTTCATGTGTCTGTGTGTTGGGGTATGTCTGTGTCTGTGTGATAGTGTGTGTAGTGTGCTCCTGTGTGTATTCATGTGCTGGTGCGTGTGTCTGCGTGTGCTCATACATGCTTGCGTGTGCTCCTGTGCCTGTGTGCACTCACTCAAGAGCCGCCCAGGCTCGGTGCCTCCCCATTGCTCACTGGCATGCCTCACGTTCCCAGGCTGCTCCTCAGGGAGCACTACTCTAATGGAGGGACCCAATGACACTGGCCAGGGCAGCCAGCACTGCAGCCCTCCTAGCTCTGCGCTTCCTGCCTGTGTTCCTTTGCAGGCCAGGAACCTGCAAGTTCCAGAAAGCACCTAGTGATATGGACCAGCAAGCACAGGATATAAACAGTAGGTGCTCCATATATGCGTAATGGTGTACTTGCTCTTGGGGTTCATGACAAAAGAAAGCCACATCTTGAAACACCAAGAAAGCGGCCTGACCCGTGTACCCTCCCCCAGCACAGGCTGAGCCCCCTCAGCCTCCAGGCTCAGCACCTTCCCTAGGCTTCAGCCTGGACAGATTTCAGGGCCCATACACTTAGGTGGGGAAAACATAGGTGACCTGCAGCATATGCTTTAATTCTGGTGTAGGCAGCAGAAGCAGGTGGAGATAGACGCCGAGAGTACTCTGAGGAAGTTGCAGCAACCGTGGTGTGCCAGGGAGGGCAGCGCCCCTCCAGGAAGAGCCCTGCTGCGCCCAGGCTCGGGTGTGCTAGGGACACCTTGGCACATGCGGCCTGTGTAGTCAGGGCCATCGACGACTTGGCTTTTTACATCTGAGGACTGCATTTCACTTCTTGGATTTAAAAGGTCTTTCTGGGACTGGGTTCTGGTCCAGTGATAGAGCACTTGCCTGGCATGTGCCAGGCCCTGGTCCTACCCCCAGCACTGCAAAAATACTTACACATACATAAGAATAAAATAACGTAACATACAGGGGCATTCTGAGAAGGTCGCTGAGGCCAAGCTGCATACCAGAAAGGGGTGTGTCAAGACATGGGGGTCCTGCCCTGTGGTGCTTCAAGCTCAGAGCCCACCAGTCAGTGACTCCAGGTTTCAAGTGGGCAATATGGACATGGTCCAAGGGAACTGTCTTCATTCCATGCCCCCAGCTCCCAAATCTAAGCGGCAACTTCGACCTATTTCCAGCCCTGGGTGCCAGGAGCTAAGATGAGAGGAGGCTGTGGAACAGGGCCAACTGCGACACAGCCTTTGGGCAGGAGAAAGAGCTGGAAACAAGCAGAGGGCTCTGTTCTGCTCCACTCTGGCTGGTGCAAGGAGGTGCAGGCTTTCAGACGCTCAGGGCCACACAGAGGCAAAGAGCTGAGCCTACTTGTTTGGGAGCCAGGGAGTCGAGAGAAAGCACCAGGATCATAATTCTGGCTGGCACAGAGGGGTAACGACCCAGAACCAGTTTGTTTTGACAGTTAAAACCCAAGGCAGACAGCAAATGATGTTGCACACAGAAAACTCTGAGCTGGCCCTCCCAGTGGAGGCGAAACTCAAGACATCGATGGCCCGCGAGGAGATGCCCGCCCACCCTGTGGGCATCCTCATGCACAGCGCTGCCCAAGAAACAGTCTGGCCTATAAATGGCAAATAGGGGGATAGACAAGCCATTGGGTCACTTGTAAAGGCCAGAAAACATTTTCTGGACAATCCACCAAATGCCTAGATACCTGTGCATCTCCAAATCCAAGTCTGCAAAGAAAATGCTCCCAACACTTACCCTCTGAGGCAGAGAGAAGACACAATACCCACCTGCCTGGCTCTGTTTGAAAAGTGAGTGTAACTCCTCACGCGGCATTTTAATGATATCAACAGGGCCAGGGCACAGCTCAACGGTAGAGCACATGTTTAGCATGCACAAGGCCCTGGGTTCCACCCCCAGCACGAAAAAGAGAAAAAACAGGGATATCAACAGGTATCTCAATCAGTGTTATGAAATCCCCAGAAAAACATATATGACTCCTTTTCAAATACCAAATCCAGCACAAATCCAGCCCATCTTCCCCCGGGAACATCCCAAGCCTAGCATAGGAGTACCCTGTAGGATTGCAGGATTCCAAGGCAAAATTCAAAAGGATTTTAGGGAAGCTGATAAAGAAATGAACACTTCTGGCATTTCTGACTAGGAGCAGGCGGCTTGTGGCGGCTGATTCTGCGCCGAGGACAACTATAAAAGCTGAATGGAAAAAAAAAATCTGTTTGAAGACACTGGAAACCCATCAAGACAGCAGGACTCAAGGGCACGAGATCCCAGGGGAAGGGGACAGCCTCGGTGCGCCCTCCTTGGATGCGTTTTCCCACTGGGGTGTTTGCCAATTACAGCCCAGGATGCAGAGTCAACAGGGAAAGGGCAGCCTGCAGGAGTCTCAAAGGGCGAGAAGACAAGAGCTGGGGAGCAGCTCAGCCAGAAAGCCAGGGGCCGAGGCTCCAGTGCACAGGGAGCCCCAAGGAGGACGCGCGACACTCGTGCCCCGTCCCCCTGGAGTCTTGGTCGAAGCAGAGCTTCCCAGACAGGGGCAAGGGGAAGGGAAACCAAGAGGAACGCAGCTGCTAAGAGGCTTAAAAGCTAAGCAGGGATTTTGGCAGTCTTGCAGCCCAGGGGAGAGCAAAATGGAGTTCAGAGCCCACTAAGGAGGGGCCCAGCAAACACTGCAGGCTGCTAGCCGCAGTCCAGCCCCGGGCCAGGACAACCCAGGCAGGTCACCCCTCCCCAGACCAGAAACCCTGCCTGGCTGGGGCCCAGGCATCTCCCCTGGCTCACACGCCACTGGCTCAAGAAGACCGCCATAATGGCATCCAGGGGCTTTACCATGTCACTCTCATGTGCAAGATATGGCATTTGAGAGGAAAAAAAATCAGACCTGATGTGTAATAGGAATAAATTATCAAAATCCTAGGGAAAAACTGATAATAGGAACAGGCTCACAGGTGATGCAGATATTGGAATAACCAAGAAGTGCATTTTAAAATAAGTATAATGAACATGCTTAAGAAAATAGATAAGCGAGAGAATTGTACCAGAGAAGGGGGATCTATGAGAAAGGATGGAAATGATAAAAACAAAACAGAACATAAGAAACGATCACTGATTCAATCGAAGACTAGCAGAAAAGAGGATAAATGAACTGAGAGATCACATGAAATATCCAGTATTGACACAGAGGGAAGGCACTGAAAACCACCACGAAGAGCAGGCAAGATGTCTGGGACGGGCGGAGAGTCTGGTGTACGCCAATGCAAGACTGTGATGGAAACAGCCCTGAAGAGATGTCAGCTGAGAATGTTCCGACTCTGACAAAAGGATGTCAAGATGTTCTGTAAACCCGCCAAAGGATAGATACAGAAACCACTTCCCATTAAAACCGCCGAAAATCAAAGATCTGAAAGAGTTTCCGAAGCAGAAGCAGCCAAGGGTAAACAGAGACAGACACCTGTCTGCAAGAGGAATGGAGGAGACCGGGACAAGGGGAATCTCCAGAATGCTGGAAGGAATAGTGCTGTGAGAGGCATTTATGCTCACCAGAACATCCTTTGAAAATGAAGAGCACACAAAGTCAGAAAAATGAAAAGTATTCATCTCCCATAGACATGCACTAAGACAAGCTGCAAAGCCAGTTCGTCATTCAGGAAAAATAAAACAACCATAACTGAGAGCCCAGGAATGCAGGAAGAAAAAAAAAAGAAGAAGAGCAAGGGTGAATGTGGAAGGGAATCTGAGGACATAGTGACATAATCTTACATATAAGACAACCATGATACGACTCAGCAGGTTCCAGGTGTATATAGAATTAAATACACACAGCAACATCAAATGAGCAGATAGTGAAAAATAAAGAATTAGTAATGATCAAGTTTTCTGACATAAGAGAAAAATGGAGGAAGGAAATAGAAACCACAGAACACTAGCTCATGTACAATTTCTTCATGCCAATGTTTATATTAAATGTAAATGGAATAAATATACCAATTAAATGTCTAAGAATATATTTTAAATGAATTTTAAAAGCCTAACTACATGCTGTTTACCTGTATGTTAGATGATGTCTATTTTAATCAAGAATGAATAGATCTCATGTGAACACTTGCCCAACGAAGGTTCATATGCAGATTTTAATAAATCAGACAAAGTAGACATTAAGGCAAGATGGATTGCTAGAATGAGAGAGGCTGATTCCATCATGAACAAAGTCCAACAGTGAGGTAAAATAACCCTGAGTTTGTTTCGCCTGAATGACAAAAGCCAGAGGGAATAACTAAACATGTTCATCTGCAAACTCCCTGGTTTTTCAGCATGCTTCCCTCAGTGGAGTTTAAAGAAGGCAGAAGAAATAAACTCAGTAATTTCCTAAAGGATCTGAAAACCACAGCTAACAAGTCTGACCTGCTTGACACACACATAATGCCACACCCAACAACTGCAGGACAGATATTTTTTAGAAGAGCACAAAAAATACTTTTAAAAACAGCCTGCATATTGGATCATAAAACAAATCTTGACAAATTCCAAAGGACTGAAATCATGTTGAATATGCTCTACAGCCAGAGTAGACTTGAGCTAGGAATCAATAACAAGAAAACAAGATTCCTTCCTAAATATTTGGAAATCAAGAAATAAAATTCTAAATATTGTATGGTTAAAAAAAGAACTCATCATGAAAATTAGGAAATATTTCGGACTGAAGAAGAATGAAAATAAAATAAACCCAAGTTTGCAAACAAAGTGGTCCTAGAAAAAAGTAAGTAGTCTTGAATTCATAAGCTGGAAATATGAAAAGCCTGAAAAATCACCATCGGAGCCAAAAGTGCTTAAGCTGTTTGGCCTCAAGACCTCTTTGTAGTCTTAAAAATCATTGAGGGTTCAAAAAACTTTCATTTATATGGATCATATCTCTCATTATTTGGTATATTCTAAATTAAACTTGAGGAAATTTTAAGTTATTTATTTAAAAACAATAATAAATCTATTACATGCTAACATAAATAACATTGCTTTAAGAGAAATAGTTATATTTCTAAAGCAAACTAAGTAAAAAGAGTGGCATTGTTTTACATTTTTCAGAATTTCTATAATATCTGGCTTAATGGAAAACAGCTGGATTCTCATATTTACAGCTGCATTCAATCTACTGTGATTTTTTTGGTTGATATGTATTTAAAAAACTAACTTCATACATATATATACTTGGAAAAAGAGAAGCAAATGTTCTTGTCAGGTAATTGTCCCTGATCTTCTTCAATACTACACCAAAATTTGGCAGATGTAGTTTCTTATAGGTAAATTGTAGTGTGGCATCTGAACCCCTAGGAATGCACTATTTTGTATTCTATTACAGCAAAACCCACTGGTTTGTCCTACAAATTGAACAGACTTTTCACCATGAGTGGTTTTATAACATCGTGCAATGGTCATTTGGAAGATATTGGCTAGCTGTATTGTGCATATCTTTCAAATACTTACACATCTTTATTCAACATTTTATTATACTAATTAATATGTCTACCTTTTCATCCTTCAAGTGTTAATGTATTGAGACATGGTCACACTAATAGTTGATGGGAACAATTTTTCCAGTGTGTCTAGAAGCTCTACAGTTTAGGACTTAAATTCCAGGGGCCCAGGAAATCCCAGCCCCAGGCACACCAGCTTGGAGATGATATTGGTGAGTGCAAGCTTTCCAATTTTTAAATTTTTACTCAAGTATTTGAATTCAATCATTGGCAATGAATACTCTCAGTGGTTTTTTCTTGAAGTGACAGGCTCATTTGATTCCTGTTTTGAAAAACTGTCTGCCAGATATTCAAATTGGAATAAACAAAACTCATCTATCTTTTTTTTTTTTAGGAAAAATAAAAATCCATGAA
Organism: Ictidomys tridecemlineatus; assembly: GCF_052094955.1. Taxonomy (NCBI): domain Eukaryota; kingdom Metazoa; phylum Chordata; class Mammalia; order Rodentia; family Sciuridae; genus Ictidomys; species Ictidomys tridecemlineatus. The sequence continues at coordinate 3,301,335 of NC_135477.1, read as the reverse complement.
AGAAGTCGCTAGTTCACTTTACATCTCAATCACAAAAGCGCTTTTCTTTGAGGCAATCGTGGACTTCTGTATGCAGCAGAAATGACTTATGCATATTTACATTTTGCCAAACAGAATACTAATATTAATATGTCTTGCCATTCATCAATATATTTTCAACTGAAACTAGTGTCTTGTGGCCAAGTGTGTGCTATTAAAGAATCTATTTCAGTATAGTTAGGTGCCACTCTGCTAATTCAAGCTGTGTCACCCATTTTATTCACCACTGCTTTTTGTACCACCAGTGGAAATGAAAACACAGTGGAGAGGTAATGATTATCATAATATTATCTTCGTTTTGTTATAAAGATATTTAAAAATGTCCTGGAGACCCTCAAAGTTCACAAAAGATGCTTTGAGAACTGGTAATCGAAGTATACATATCATGTCCCTAAAAGTAATAAGCAGATTGAACCCAAAGATGTGAAAAATATAACAGAAATTAAGAACTCAGTAGATGCTACAGAAGAAAAAAGAGCAAAGCTCAGAGCAGAAACCAGCCAAATATAAACAGAACAGAGCACCCAGGCTGTCCAGGGTGGGGTCTTTGAGAAGCCCTCCAAAAGATACAAATGCATCTGGCAAGACTCATGGACAACCCAGAAGACACAGCACCAGTTACAGGAACAAAAGACTAAGCCATCCATCCTGATAAATGTAGCAGACCTTGAAGGTACACTAAAATGACATTGGATCCAAGGTAACTCTATCCTTCCCTAATGCACCCCCCTTATTGTGAATTAGCATCATTAGATTAGGTAGAGGGGAGTGAAGGAGGAGAGGGGAGGGGTTGTGGGGATAGGAAGGACAATAGAATGGAACAGTATTACCTTATGTACGTATATGACTGAATGACCAATGTGATTCTGCAACATGTACAATCAGGAAAATGAGAAATTATACCCCATCTATGTATATCAAAGTTCACAAATGCATTCCATTGTCATGTGTACGTAATTATAAAAAAATTAAATAAATGACATTTAAACAGCTTTATGTCAAGATTTTGGTGGAACTGGTAAAGTCATCGAAACTTTCAAACATTGAAAACTGACTCAGGAAGAAATAGAAACTCTGAAAAGCTCAATGTGTAATTAAAAAAAATTTTTAATTTGTAGTTTAAAGGTCCTTTGAAGGGGAAAACCCAGTGTACATGTGATTCTCTGATGAATTCTGAATATTGATATTGACCTTTCACAAGCCTTTCAAAGAGAAGCACTCCCCCTGGTTGTTTTCACAAGAACATTATAAAAAATTACAGCTCCCTCCCCTGCCTCCTCTCACAAGGATAAAATAAGAAATCCCAAAACCCAAGCATGCAGAACTATGTCATTTGTTTATGTATCTATGTATATGTACGCATGGGTGTATATACCCGTCTGTGCAGTTTTTAAACTTAACATATGACAGAAGTAATTTTGTTATTCAGTGAGGTAAGGATAGCTTTTCCAAAAAATGAAGCTGTAGCATTAGACATCCATGTGGAACAGATGAACAATGACCCCTGACACTTCCCACCACCACAGATCCATTGCAGGGGGATCACTGACCCAGATGTAAAAGACATATCAATAAAAAGCTCTCAAAGATGATAAGGGAGGATGTCCTTGGGACCTTTGGGTAGTCAGAGATTTCTTAAATACAAGGCAAAAGGTGTTGATCATAAAGAAAAGGTGATTAACTGAACTGAATATAGAAATTTCTACATATCAAAAGTCAGCTTGGAGACTAGAAGCAACGAGCACAGGAAGAAGATGATTTCAACATACACATAAGACTCAGATCCTGGACATAAACACAACTCCCACAATTAAATAAGAAATAGACAGCCCAGTTTAAAAAAAAAAACGTCAAAACTACAATCCATAAAAAGCAAAGTGGTGAATTTTGGTCTTCATCAAAATTAAAAACGTTGCTCTGTGCAAAATCCTGTTAATGGGATGAAAGAAGAGCAAACTACAGAGTGAGAGAAATGCTTGCAAGCCACATGCCTGGCCAGGGAACAGGGCCATATGAAGACAACCTCACAGTCCACCTGCGGAGCCGTGAGAGCATGAGGCATGCCACCAAGGAGGCAGCAGGGACAGGACCTGCCCCTGGCCAAGAGGGACGACAGGTGCAGAGGCTGAGCCATCTCCCATGCCTACTGAAGGACGAACACGGCCGAGAACCCCAAGCACTGGTGGGAGGAAACCTGTCACAGGACCTCTCCTGGCTGCTGGGAAGGGTGCAGCCACCAGGAAGGAAACAGTTCTGCAGTGTCCTGAAACTGGCCATGCAGGTGCATGTGACACAGAAGTGGAACTCTGGGCAGTTTCCCAGAGAGAGGGAAACTCCCATCCACACAGAACCTGTAGGTGAATGTGGAGAGCCCCAGACCAGAACCCCTCGGGTCCTCAAAGAGCTGAGTGAATGAGAAATGGAAATGCACCAAGGGTCACCAGGATGGCAGGTAGGTAGGTGTGGCTACCCAAGGGCCACAAGAAAAATCCCTGAGGCAGGGGAAATATTCTTAATGTGCCTTAATGGTATGGCCCTTCACATCTTGGTTGAGATACTGCACTGTAGTTTTTGTCTGTTACTATCTATGAATGTTATTAGTATTCATCAACTGCACATCTTAATGGACTTCAGTGTGATATTTCAACTCATGCAGCACGCACGGGTCAAATCAATGCTTCCTTCCCCTTGCTGGTGCGCGTGTGAAGCTCCTCTCTTGCAGTCTCCCCAGAGCACCCAGCAGGTTGGTGGGAGCCATGTCCCCTTCCATGTTGCGGAATCCCAGAGCTTTCCCTTGTCCCTGTGTTCCCAACCTCCATCCCCCGGTACACCCTTCTCAATCTCTGGTCATCACTGTTCCACAGTCAGGTCAACTATTCTAGACTTCCAGGTAGGAGAAAAAACATTCAATATTTGTCTTTGTGTGTCTGGCTGATTTTACTTAATATAGAGTCCTCCGGCTCCACACGTGGATGCTTTTTGAACAATGTGGCCATTGGGGAACTGGCAAAGGGTACCCAGGAGCTCACAGCCTTATTTCTTACAGTTACATAGGGTTCTGTAATCACCTCAAATATTTAAAAAATATAGTTAAGAAATTACTTGTGAACACTGAAAACATCAAAGAGTTGGTGTGCGTTTCATGAAAGGTCTCAAGAAATGGTTGATATGCATATTAAATAGTGTCCAACATTATTACAATCTGAAACCACTCATAGACGCCACTGTTCGCGTGCTGGAATGGAGGGAGGAACAACCTGACAGTACCAGATGTGGACAGGAGGCCAGGCAACCGGGGCCCTTTCTCCCACCTGGCAAAAGTATGAATGAGCATGGCACTGGGAACCTGCCCGACAAAGTCTAATAGCCCTGATCATTCCCAGCCTGTGGCCCAGCAATTCTGTCCCTACGTATACGCCCAACAGGAATGCATCACGTGCCCTCCAGAGGATATGTCCAATAATGGCCTCGGCAGAGCTGGTCGTAATGGCAAACATGGGTGAAAATCCCACAAGTATCCAACGGAATACATAGCTACATGGTGCTTTTCTCCGTGTAGTATAATGTCATCTATGGTGTGAAACAAAGGACGGTTGCTATGTACAGCAGCGTGGACAACCCGACGCAGAAGGCAGAACAGGCACAAATTCCTTCACAGAGAGCTTCAGATCCAGCCACCCAGGGCCTGCAGAGAGCCGTGAGGCAGAGGCTACCTTCAGGCAGGGCAGTGCCTGCCTAAGCAGGGCAGGGCGTCTGCGGTCTTGACCAGGAAGCCAGCAGGCTGGTGTGCCGAGCGCCAGAATGGGGGGCGTCCTGGCAGGACCTTGGGAGAATGGCCACAGCCGTGCAGGAGGGAGGGAAGGGGATGGAGAAGCATGGGGCTGCTGAAGGGACCTGAGTCAGCCCTGGGAGGAGGAGCCCGGGGCGGCCTGATGAGGACTCTGGGGACACTTTGTGTCTTAGAGAGGAAGTGTTTCCTGGTGCTCGGGCCATGCGAGGTGGGGCCGCTCTCTGAGTCATGGCTAGACCCGATCTGTGCCCATTTTAGTAAGAAAAGCCCACATGGTTGTTGGGACTCTTGGAGCGTTGCCTCTCCCACTGTCCATGAAGGCTCACTAAAGGCAGAGCTCCCCGTGCCCGTGCCCAACACACGCAGGTGCAGGGTGACTCCGATTCCTCTTCAGGACGTGGTCTAGGGGTGTGTGACTGAAGGCTCAGAGTCCAGTTTTCTCATGCCGATTAAGTGATGCCACACAAATGATCTCCCCACCCCCTCTGCCGGGCTGGAAACGGCCTCACTGCTCCAGAAGCAATGTGTGGAGGGCAGTGTGTCAGACCGGGCCACCGCTGGCTGGCACAGGCCCGCCCACCCAGGGGTGCCCCTGGGCATGGCAGCCGGAGCTGGGGCTCTAGTGGAGTCTTCCTCCTTGGCTCGGAGGCGTGGTGCTCAAGACCTGGCTTTCTCTCTTCTCCTTCTGTGTGGAGAACACGTGTGCTCCCCTGTGTCCAGAGCAGCCCTGACGCGGAGAGTGATGGAAAGGAAACCCACGCCTAAAACCATTAACATCTGCTGCCCAATCCCTCCTGCTCCAGGAAGGGGAGGGGATGTGGGCCGAGCCCGCCCCTCCCTGCTGCTCATTGCTATTTGCTGAACTTACAGGCAGAAAATACTCTCTTCAGATGCAGCCCAGAAAGCTGCCTACCAAATATGGAACTATGTTATTTTCCCCATGAATAAAAGATACTGGAAAAAAAGAGAAATTTGATAAAGCCTAAAAAGTCCTCATCGGAGGCTCTCGAAAGCCTGAAGAAATGGAAGAAAGGAGTTTTTCTCACCGGTGAGAAACTCCACCAGGGCCCAGAAGAGCACGGGGGCTTGGGCAGGGGCTGGGGGAGGTCCCGGGGGGCCCTGAGCCCAAGCAGGCCTGCCCAAGGACGCGGGCATCCTGAGGGCTCCATGCCGTCATCAGAGCGGGCAGCCAGGAGGACTGGCACGAGGCTGAGCATGTGCCATTAGCCTTCAGCAGACTGTACTTGAACTGCCCTTTGTTCTCAGGGGTTTATTTCACCCATAATAGACCGTGTTGACTTCAAAGCAGCCCCTTGCTTGTGGGGTGATGGGCCAGGAGAATAGAGCTCATTAACAATCGGGCTTTTCACATGGAAATTGTCCTGTCTTTATGGAGAGTGGCTGGAGAGCCCTTCACAGAATTAGCACTGCTTTCTCTTCTCTTTCTATGACTCTTTGGGTCCTTGCATGATTCTGAATGGAGAGGAGAAGAGGAAGAGAGTGAATTAAAGGGATATTCCCATCACTCTTCTCCTTTATAGTCTCAAAGTAGGTTAACCATAGCTGTTCAGAGAACACTTGGTCTCAAGGATTGGGTTTCTCCATCAATGCCACCCAAATAATAATGACCCTTACAGGCCAAGCCCTTGACCATGTTGCTCAGAGGTGCACACCTGTGCACTCACTCCCACCCTGGAGTGAATTAAGCCCTGGCCACATGTGTTCACACAGAGGACCCACCCAGCCGCAGCCACTTCATGGATTCCTACAGCATCACTCGGGGTACTCCATGTCCCCTCTGTTAGTCAACTTTCCGTAGCTCTAACAGAGTCCCTGGGGTCATGCACTTATTAATAAGCCTTAGGAAGTGTCCATTTGGCCTCATAGTTTTGGAAGTCCCTGCCCATCATGGGTTGGCTCCGTGGCTTTGGGCAGCTCATCACGGTGGCAGCGCATGGCGAAGACACACTGTTCACCTCGCCAGCCAGGAAGCAAAAGGGGAAGGGAAGGAGGCTGGGTTTCACTGCCACCTTCAAGGGCACGTCACCCAGGGCATAAAGACCCCCAGTAGGCCTCAGCTCCTAAATGTCCCCCACTTCCCAATAGCACTTCCCTGGGAGCCTAGCCTTTGACACAAGGACATTTGGGGGACATTTATAAAAACTGCGATGTTCCCCATGCTAGAAGCAATGGTTAAAAATTCAACCCAGGCACTCGGGAGTCTCGGGAAAAGGGGAGCTCTGCCAAGCTCAGAGTCCTGGGGTGGTCCTGGAGATTCTGTGTGATGCCACTGACTACCTGTCACCCCGCAGCTCTGTGAGCTGCACGTAGTGGATGTCCCTCCCCAGCAGGACCCTGATACGTTTTCCAGCTCCCACACCCTTTGTCCCCAGGGACTGTGTCCCCACAGAGGAGTCCAGTGGGAGCAGGGCTCCAGGCACTGGGCTGGTGGAAGGAGAAGGACACAGCACACTGCAAAGTCGGGCGGCGAGGAATGATGGGCTCCCCGGAACAGCACAAGGGGGGCTGAGAGACGTTTCAGGGACAGGCAAATGACAGTGAAGGCCTGGGGGGAAAACCTGTGGAGGCTCAGGGATGCACTGCCAGGGCGGCAGCGCCTGGCAGGCCCGGCCCTTCTCGATTCGGGATGTGCGTTAATAGACCCAAAATATTGAGAGCAAATATTGACTCTGGCTCCTAAAAAGCCTTTAATTATTTATTTTGAATAATTTGATACTCAAGTAAATTAATGCTAAAGCATTTCTCTGTTTGTGCCAAATCAGTGCCTCTCAGTGGGAACTCGGTCCATCTTTGCAGGCAAGCGCTCACTCTCAGTAGGCAGTCCATTTCTGCAGAGTGCCATTAAGTTAATTTCAAAAAGAACCAGTAAAGGTATATGGAGCAGGCAGTAATAGCATGGAAAATATCCAAAATTACTAGACCCAGCCACAGAACTTGGATGCCATTTTCATGCACTAATAATTTGTAGTCTACATATTGAAGGCAACTATCAACTGACTACTCTCCATGCTGGAGCATTCAGGTAATTAAAAATACGCCGTTAGTTGTCTACCTTTCAACATTGGGGAACAAGATGCCTTTTCTCCTCTCTTTGGTAAAAGCAGTCTGCAGACAGCTATCCAAAGCAACGCTGAAGCCCTGTGCCAAAGAGACCATTCGGGTGTCCTCGTTTCCCTTCCGGATGGTCAGGTGCGTTGCTCTCCAGGCCAGCAGATGCTACGGGGAGGCTCCGGGAAACGGTTTCATTCCAGATGAATCACTGCGTTAGGAATCAGTTAGCGGGAATGATCCCGATGAACCACGTGAAATTAAATATCTGACGACAGGAGGGCCCCACAAAATGTATCATATGCTTTTGTTTAGAGGGGAAATTAAAAAAACATGGGCAGGAAAAAAACTGTCAAACAACATTTTTAACTTCTGAGACCAGGTAAAAAGAAGATGGAGTATTTGAAGTTCCTGTGAACTCCGTGTGTCGGAGCGTCTCCTGCTGCTCTGGGGCTTTCCGGGAGGAGTGACTTCTTCTCACTCCCATTTCATCCCCAACAGACCCTGTTTGGCTGTTTTCATAAGCTACCCAATTTTAGAAGTCCCTGTAGAAAAGAGATCAATTTAACCTGGAAAGGTAAAAAAAGAAATAAAAAAAATTAAAAAGTAAAATAAAAACATGGCTTTACTATCCAGGGAGTCAGGAAGGACATCAACAGTACAGCCCACGGGCTCAGCCAGAGCCACGTCCTGTCCAAATCCTGTGGAAGGTATGATTTTAACAGTAAAAGGGCGTTTCACCATTAATTGGATCCAAGCAAAAACTGTGCAATTAGTCAGGGAATCACTCCAAAGGACAGTGGCTTTGATCTTCTGGATGAAGAGATGTCGAGATGTCAAAGAAGCAGAAATTCCACTTGGGCCCTCTGTTCAGCGTGAGCTTTCCCAACCCAAAGCTGCTCACTCATCTTCCACTACAGTGATGTGAGGTGGCCTCCAGGCCCCGACCCCAGACTCAGGGGGTAGCCACCTGTGGTGGGTGCTGTAGAGGCTTCCTCTACAGCAAGCAGGAGGGTTTGGGAATTCTCTGGGTAATTTGCCCAAAAGGATGAAACTGCCTCTGGAGGCTCACCAGTCCCTGGAGAGGCTGAATCTGGCATTGTAAAAGCAGCGGCCCAGGGGCCCCAGGAGCGAGGAGCGGGGGATCCAGAGGTGGGCTCCTGTCCTGTCGGCCTCCCCAGGGACCCTCTGCTCCAGGCTGGCTGGTTTGGGTCCAGGCCATGTCACTTCCTGAGGGATCAACTGCTGAGTCCCGATCACAACACTCCACAGCTTGGGATACTTGGGTGACACTGAGGGTGTTTCCGAGGGTCTTTCTGCAGCATCTGTCCTCTGGATCTCCCTGGGGACAAGGCCACACGCTCGCACTTCCCACAGTGGGAGTCTGTCTTGCAGGAGGCTGCCGTCGTCCTCGCTGCTCTGTGACGAGGAAACACTAAACGACTTCCCCTGGATCACAGTCAGAAAGACACGGCACAGGATGGGACACAGACTCGGGTCCTCAGCCTGTCCACACCTCCCACCACCTCCTGGGAGCAGAGGAGACGGGAGAGGAAAAAAGGGGTGTTGCAGAGGGTAGAGGCCGTCCCTCCCTCCCTTCCCTGGCGGACATCTCTGTGAGTCCAAAGGTGCGGAAAGGTCCTCTTCCAAAATCTCTCCCTCATCCAAGGCCTGGCCTGATACTGAGCAGGATACGCCCACCCTCCCTTGCCTCCTTTTGGCTAAGTAGCTTGTCTAAAAAGCTCCGAGGAGTGTTACATGGGAGGGGAAGCCATTAACTCAGGATCCCCCATTAGCCCACATTTCCAAACTTGCACTCAGCAGGACACAACAGGAATGACATTTAGTTCTGGAACATCTGGATCGGAGAGAAGGGGGGAGGGAGAAACCCAGGGTAGTCGTGGTGAGAAATAGGGCAGAGGGAAGCTCCCCCAGGAATCGGGGCTCCCTCAGCAGGAGCAGCATGCCCAGGCTGGATGAAGGAGGGAGATGATGGGCAGACAGGTGGCAAGTCTTGGGTGCGAGACTGCCAGGATTCTCTGAGGCCCAGGAACATGGCACTACCGTGGGAAACCAGACCTGGATGCCATCTGGGACATGAGAGAAGCTGCTTAGGTCTTCTCCTCCCTCCTACTGCAGAAGATGCCGGCACAAGTCCAACAAGGACGGCAGAATCAGCCTTTTTCAGACCCTGAGGTGCCACTTCAGGACTGGACCTCAGGGGGGGGATGGCCTTCCCCAGGACCCTCCCACAACTCTCAGATAAACACTGCAAAACGTTCCCTGTGGACTCAGTGCAGACCCCTGTATCAAACCTAAACTCAGAGGCTAGGAACTCTAGATAAAATGAGGTCCCGAGTCACGCCACGCGTGGCTAGCATGTGAACATGGAGCTGGCAAGCTGACGCTTCATTAGGCAGACTCGCTTTGCTGGACTCTGAGAATGGTGGGCCAGGGTTTGGGACGAGCAGGAGTTGGGAACTTCAATGTCTATCATCCTTTCCACACAGATTGCACCCTGACTTGCTCTGCAGAATTAAGCCATGCAATTACATACCCTACGAGAATTCACCCACGTAGAAGAATATTCTGGTCCCATAATATATGAAGTCAATGCTTGGTGTCTTATAGGATTCTACACACACACACACACACACACACACACACACACACACACACACACACACACTTGCTGTAAAAGGCAGGTTTCCTTTTATCCAAAGCTTTTACTGCATAAAGAAGAGCATGGCTATATTTTATTTAATACAACATTTTCAAACATTTTGTCATGCTTTTTCACACAGCACCAAAAATTACCCTGTGTGTTGTGTTAGGAAAGTAGGGTTAGTGTAAGCAGAGAGAGCTTCTCCTGCTGGAGACATCCGGAATGGATTTTTGGTTAAACAATGGACAGATTAAGGGTAGGGGAGACAGCTCCTCTCCCCACCATGGGGACGCCCCGTAGGCAGTGGAGAAATGTAGTAAGTACAACGAAAATTGGATTTAATCATTGCTACTAATAAAGGGCCAAGGCTATACGGCAATTTACTGTGCTGTCGGCAAAATGAATAGCTTAAGGCACATTAGCAGCATCTTAGATAACACATGCGCAGTAAGTAAATTATGATTAAAACAGCCACGGAGTAAATACTGTATGAACTGTACTGTAATTCTCCACCCCAGCAACTCTTTCCAAAAAATCTGTTCAAGACGCCTCCCCCAGCGAATCTGTTCATTGTCTTCTGCAATGTTTATCAAATTCAATAAGCATATTTCTTACTCTATAAAGTGTTTCTGATGGGTCTTTTTATTTTTTTTTCAATTGGTAAATGAAAGAATGATGTCATCTGACAGCATTAAATACTATTAAACAGACCATAACTAACATTCGCTGTATAAATTATACATAAGCTGACACTTTTATGCACTTTGTGAAGAATGGCTTCATGGGTTATGCAATCTTTTCCAAAACAAGCTGCAGAGGGAAACGTGACTGGTTGTGTTTCATGGCTACAAATTGGTAACTGAATTAGCATTCATTTATTAAGTTTTCACAGGGAACCCTTCTCATTCAAATACTTGTAGATTATAATTTATTTTTATCTGAGGCATAATTTTTCATGTGGCAGTTTTGCCAAAATCAATACAACAGGAGCCAAGCCCTGTTCTCTGTTCCCCGTTTCTGCCCTCCTCCTCTTGGCTGGATACCTACATGTGTCTTTTCCAGCAGGGAAGGTAAATAAATGAGTCTGCCTCATCAGAACGGCTGTTGCCAAAGTGCTGAGCTGCATATGATTTTTTACCAGCGCTGTCCACACATTCAAGAGGCTATTCAGCCACTTTTTAAAACAGTTTTTTTGCATTTTTAAACCAGGAGTGCAGGATCTTTTTTGTGGCGGGAAGCCTGCATATTTCACTGGTGATTCACAAGGAAAGCCTATGCCAAATGTGGCGGTGACAACCCTGGGGTTTCGGAGAGTCCAGCTTTATATGGAAAACGTGCAGTCCCAGGAACACCATAACCATAGTGGTGATATCAGGCCCCACTTGGGTGCTCGGGCTCCCTGCAGACCTACACACAAAGTGTGTCTTAGGGTCATGGGCAGTGTGCAGAGAGTAAGCTCTGTAGAATGCAGAGGGGCACCAAATCTGCAGTGCAGGTTGACAGAAAGGGTCACAGATGCGAGATCCTGTGATGTACACCTGCCTCCTGTGAATTTGAATTTAATGCTCTGAACCTTGATGAGGTTGCAGGGACTTCAGATTTTAATGATTTATATAGTGAAAATTCAGTTTTTATTTTAACATGCAAGATTTTTCTTTTGACTTTCTGAAACCCAGACAACACTACATTTCCAAGCAAAATTCGTACCAAAATATGTGATTTGGCTAACACATGTAAAGGGCTCAGTGCTTAAGAGCTTGACAGATATATTATTGTTATGAGTATTATCAGAGTTTCAATTGATATATCTATAATGGCTACAGTTCAAGTTCTGGACCTGATTCAACACATTTCTGTCATCTCTGAATTAGCAAAAACACATTACAGCTCTATCCGTGCTGTTTCAGCCACTTTTCTGTCTGTTCCCTGCTTAGCCAAACTGTTCTAGTAGGTTCTGACACCAGCTAGGACTTTCTTGCAGCTGAGACACTTTTCATTTGCATGTAATTGAAGAATATCCCTCAGCTCACCCCGCAGTCCCCGAAGGCTGTGAGTGCACCCAGCCTGGTCACCAGCACTTGCTGAGTTCCCAATCACCACTATTCCAAGCGCTGAGTCTGAAGCAGGCTGGACGCAGCAGCATGTTCCCTGATGGCTGCTCATTACAGGCACCCGAGGGAACACCCAGATATCTTTGTCAAGAGTGGCCTCTGAGAATTCCAAAACAGGAAAGCAGATTATTCAGAAGAGACAGGTACTATCTCAGGAAAATATGTGTGTGCACACATGTATTGTGTATACTCATCAATGTTGCTTGTGCATGTGTGTATACCTGTGTGTAGTGCACGTGGACATGTACATAGTCAGCCCTCCACACTGCACATTCCACATCTGCAGAATCAACCAGCCTCAGATAAAAAGTATTGGGGGGAAAATAATCACATCTGTACTGAACATGTAGGCTTTTCTCCTTGTCCTTATCCCTGAACAATGCAGTGTGACAACCATTTACACAGCATTTACAGTCCATTCTATTAGGAATTTCGAGTTACGTAGACATGATTTAAAGTGCATGAAGGATGTGGTGGGCCACAGGGACACACTCCACCATTTTTACAGGGACTTGTATATTGGCAGGTTCTGGGGTCTGTGGAAGTTCTGGAGCAGATCCCTGCAGACGCTGAGGGTCACCTGCACATGCAAATGTACATACATAAGATGTCATAGGAAACTATGGTATTTTATTCCTGCTTCAACTGTTCAGGGCGTTGCAGGATGTTGTGACCTCTGCCCTTTGCCCTTGAGCCTGTCCCCTGCTGAGCTGCGACTGATTTGTGAGAGGCGACCTCACTCCCCCACTGGAAGTGGCCCGGAAACACCCCGAAAGCCCCCAGGTGCTTTCTCTGACATTTCTGAGGTGGGCGCAGTGGGAAGGTCCCAGTGTGGTACCATGGTCCCCAGCACGTACTGAAATGTGAAGTGTGTCTGCTCTGAAGTCCTGGGGAGAGAGCCGGCAGGGTGGAAATGATCCTATTTAATTTTCATACTTGGGATTGTAAAGCAAACGATCTCTTATATTAGCTCAACGATACCGACCACATGGACATGGAATCATCAGAGAAGGGACGTTCCGCCTCACAGTCCCATCTGCCTGTGATGCCCTTCACCAATTTGCTGAGGACCCACAAGTCTGCATCTCAGCCTGGGACTCTGTCTTGAGGGCCAGACAGGCACCTGATAACAGCTAATGCTCTCAAGCACTTAGCCGGTGCCAGGCAGACTCTAGAAGCTTCATCTGAGTCAGCTCTTCTCCTCCGGACCCAGCCAGAGGAAGCAGAGGCTCACCAAGGTCAAGTCCAGACCCGAGGCATGAGGCAGACCTGTGTCTCTGCCCCGGCTGCCATTCACCAGCGCCTGGGACTTCATTCTGGTGACCTTTAGGTGCTTCCCCTGAACTTGAGCCCCACCCGAAACCTGGCCATGTCCTGTGCCCCACCTCAGGGAATGAATCTCCGCACTCCTGGTCCCTGTCAAATGGTCCTCCTGAGGACAACCCGTGTCTCCCCTTGACACCTGTGATTGGACATGTAGGGCTGTTCTCCACGAGTGGCCCTCCAGGAGCAGAGGAAGGGTGCCCAGTCCCCAGGCGCTGACAGTCACACCCCACCTGGGGCAGTGAGTGAGCAAGACGCCTGAGGAGGACACGACTCCTGTGGACCCTGCTCAGCCACTGGCCGGGAGGCCCTGGCCAGCACGCACAGCTGCCGTGTTTGGCCTCAAGAAGCTCCAGCAGACTGAGTGCAGGCCTGACCTGGGCGGTTCTCCTAAACCCCAGGGGACCACCCTCAGCCTCAGGGCAGGGGGAGTCCTCAGTTCAGGGTCGGCAAATTCTGTCTGCAAAGGGTAAGACAGCAGACACCTGAGGCTTCACAGGTCAGAGGGTGTGGGTGGCACCTGTTGTGCTCTGCTGTTATGGTGCAGAGGCCCCCTTAGAGAGGCATAGGCGAATGGATGAGGCTGTGTTAAGACAGCTTTCTGACAGAGCTGGTGGCAGGGCCCATGGGCTGAAGATGGCCCTACCTGGGCTCCAGGTGCCAGCCCTGAGCCAGCAGCAAGGGAATGAGGTTGACTCCTGGTCTTTCCACCCACAGGAGTCTCTATCCCTCAGTTTTCACGTCCCATGATTCCAGGCCACCACCTGGGCCCAGCCACCATCTCCTCTTAGGTAGGCAGGGAATAAGATGAAGATTGTCCTCCCAAATTCACAGCCACCTGGAAACTCAGAATGTCACCTTATGTGGAAATAAGGTCTTTGCAGATATAATTAAGAATCTCAAGATAAAATCATCCTGGGCTTCTGGTGGGGCATAAAGAAGAAACCCATGGAGACACAGGGACATGGCTATGTGGGGATGGAAGCAAGATAGAGCAATGAGGCCATGAGCCAGGGAACACCAGAGACTGTCGAAAGCTGGAAGAGGCAGGAAGGATCCTCCCCCAGAACCTGTGGAGGGACCATGGTCCTGTCGACACTTCTGGCTTTCTGAACGGTAAGAAGATGAGTTTCTGCCGTTTTAAGCCATGAGGTTGTGGTAAGTTGTTACAGCAGCAGGAGCACACTCATACAGTTGACTCACCTTGAGAGGCCCCTAATGAGCTTCCCTCTCTTGGGCATACCAGGGCAGTCCCCATCTTTCCTTCACATGAGAGCCAAACAGATTTGATCACCATGACCCCAGTGCTTAACATCCTTCCATGGAGACTTCTTCTCCATCATTAAAGTCCAGACTCCACTCCTTAACACAGCTCCCTAAGCACCTCCACCTGCACCTCCGCGCACCTCCACCAACTTCCCCTTCAGGCCTGCCAATCCTCAGCCAAGCAGAGCTACCTGGAGCCTTCTGGTGGCAGCACCCAGCTTTTACCTGCGGGTTTGGTATCTGAACCGCTCCCTTGCACCCACGCTCTCCTGCTCCTCCATGGTACCCCACTTGGCCAAACTCAAGCCATCCCCACTTCCCCGCCATGTTGGTTTTTTCACATCTATCCACAACTGAGTTTTATTTTATAGTATCTTTTCAGAAATTGGTTCAGTTTTAAACTCAAATTTATTTTGAAAATAAAAGAACCTTTCATCCTTGGGTTAAGTGGAGGATCCAAACCCTCTCTTAACAAAACTGCAGAGGAATGTGAAGCAAAGCTATCAAAGTCATGGCTTGTTACCTGTGAGACCTATGCTCTTTAGCAAAAGGGGCCAACGGGTCTGAGCCTGCTCTCCATGGCCACCCCAGGACTCAGGAGAACCCACGTGGAGGTGACCTTCTCACTTTGTCTGGAGGCTGCCCACACCCCAGTGGCTTTACATGGGAGCGCCCTCGGCAAGCAGCACAGGAGAATCTCTCTTGTGCCTTCTCTGTCTCTGCTCTCAGCCTCTCACCTCCTGGGAGGCAGGCCACTCCCACCACCCAGCGCCATGCTAGTAATGATGCCGTTGCTCAAGGAAAGAATGCTCCAGAGGGGGGGGAGTAGGAGACCTTGTGAAGAGTCGGTGTTTGGCACCAAGGGGAATCTGAGCCACGGAAGTTCAGTGAGGTCCTCCACACACCCTCGCGGGAACTCAGACACTCCTGGGGGGACCCCAAGGAGCTGGCACCTGCTGGAAACAGGGCCCACACCAACCGGCTCCTGCCTGCGCCAACAGTGGAACAGCAGCGACCTTCCTTTTATATTTAACTGCAGAGAGATCCAAAGTGAGAGAGCGATCCACCCACACACGCGCCGGCCTGCCTGGTTCCAGGAGACGGTCATGGGGTCGCAGGGGCAGCGTGGGCTCAAACCTTCACAGGGAAAGCCAGGTCGTGGCAGCTGCTGACAGAACGCCAGTGCAGCTGTCAGAGGCTCCCTCCTCTCCTGGCCCACTTCAGCACAGCACCAAGGCACAGCCCAGAGCTGCCTTTGTTGGCGGGGGCACGGGGGGCATGGAGGAGCTCAGTGCTTGGACATTACTCTTCTGTTGCCCAGTAGGCTCTCTCATCCTCCTCCTGGGTAACGATGCCCACGCCATTCTTAACCTGGGCCTGGCCGCACACTGAAGGCACCCATGTCTCAGTGTTTGCTGCTCACGAGGTCTTCTGCTGATTCCCCTGGTGAAAGATAACCAGCTTCCTGTGAAGTGGGGGACAGCCTGGGCTTGCCCATTTCACAGTGCATATGGTTCATTTGTGTTGCTGTAACAAAATACTTGAGGCTAGGACTTTATAAAGAAAAGAGTTTCATTTGGCCCGCAATTCTGGTGGCTGGAAGCTCCAAACAGCAAGCTACCAGCATTGTGGCTAAATCACAAGATGGCAGAGAAATGGAAGCAGCTGTCTGCAGAAGAGGCCAAGCATGCTTGGCCTTGCTGTCTAACATCCCACTCTCAAAAAAACTGATTTCATGGAATCCAAACCGTTTTGCAGGAGCAGTATAATCCATTCATAGGGATGCCTCCCATGACCTAATGACCTCCCATCAGCCCAATCTCTCAAAGGTGCCATCACTTCTACCCCACCAAGCTGGAGACCAAGCTTCTAGCCAATAAGTCTGGGGGACAAACCCCCATATCCAAACCATGGGTCTGTTAACTTGTGACAACTCTGCCTGCACAGGAACCGTTTTGCAGAAAACAAGAAGACGTCAGGAGGGTGTTTGATTTCATGGGCTTTGGTGATAAACAAAACAGGAGCACACAGCATGGTGTGGTGTCTGGCACTACAGGACAGGACTCAAGGGGGTGAGCTGGGTCCCCAACCCTTCTCCCGCAAAGCTGAAAATTCTGGGCATCACAGCAATATTCTGAATTGAGCACTGCTTCACCTACACGTGAAAAGGAAGCTGTGGAACTCAGAGGTTCACACTCCAAGGTCAGCCGCCAGCCTTCTTCTGGTGGGTCACAGGGAGGCTGTGCATGTAGATGGCCACCACCTGCAGGACTTGGGCTGCTCACAGACATGCAAGGGTCACCCGATGGGAAACTCGTGCCCACAGTTGCCATCTTTGATCCAGCTTACAGAGCGGCCCTTGGACCACTCCAGTGGTGGGGAGTTCAGCTCTGCTCTTATGCACGGACCTCCCCCCACTGCCTCACTCTTCAAGGTGCCTGTGCATCTGTGAACGGAATGCAGATGCTTCCCTCAGCGAGGGAGGGAGGCCGAGAGCCAACATAAAGTGGAACCTCGCGTAGGGAAGGGCATGGGGCAGATTGGCAAGGTGGTGCTGTGGGCAGGCTGCTCGGGACGCCGTCTGCCAGGGTAGGAGTCTTGAGAATGAGACTTTGGACCCAGGGCTTGGTGGAGACAGTGAATTTTCCTTGAGGTGCTCTGCAGGAAGAGCCGAGGCCCCGCCAAGGTCCTGATGCAGAGCCTGCCCAGGTGTTTGAGGAACAGCCAGGAGGCGAGCTCTTGAATGAGGGTTTTAGAAGGAGATGGATTTCAGAGAAAAAAGGTTGCCCTCCCCCAGGAAAGAGGGAACCCCCAGAAGACCGTCCTCCACTTGATCTGCGCACTGGCTCTCCCCTGGGCCCCCACTCACCCTGCAAAGGGTGGATTTTCCAGTCTCCATAGTCACATGGGCCAGTTCCTTTACACAGACCTCTTTAAATGTCTTGTCATTTCTAAATGGTCTTGCGGGCCACCAAGAGGACCTGTTCACTGAGGTGCTGCCAGAGGGAGTGGAACCTCAGACGTGCCTGTCCTTGTGGTAGAGCTGGGCGGCTGGGCACAAGAAGCCGAGCATAGCGTCAAGTTAGGGACTGGGAAGGAAAGGGTCCTGTATTTTGTAACCTTTGACCCACACCTAGACGGACCTCCCAGTTTGTGATTAAGATGGAATAGGTTCGTGTGGGACCCAGTGGCACATGCTTGTAATCCCAGTGGTTCAGGAGGCTGAGGGAGGAGAAATGTGAATTCAAAGCCAGCCTCAGCAACTTAGCAAGACCCTAAGCAAGTTAGTGAGACCCTGTCTCAAAATAAAAAATAAAAAGGGCTGAGTGGCTAAGAGCCCCTGGGTTCAATCCCTGGTCCAAAAAAAAAAAAAAAAAAAGTGGACTAGGTTGGTTCTTCCCCCAAATCACACTGTCCACAAACAGCATCTGACTGTATTGAAGCAGGCTCATCAGAAGCAGGTGGGGCCCAGGAGGCAAGCTGCTCAGGGGTTCTCAGCCACAGATCCATGCTCCTGGACCCATCAGCATAGATTCTGGCAAGGACACCAAAGCCACTGGCTGAGCCTGCTCTGAGCTCGGCCGGGTCTCCCATTTCTGTTTGGGTGTGGTTCCACCCCCTGACCCAGGTCCAGCCTGCAGCCATCACAGCCCACAGACAAAGCTTTCTCTACCTGCTTCTGATCTTTCCTGGTAACCTGGGGAGGTTCTTAACCCTGGTCATGGGGTGTGCCTTTGTCCATTCTGGAGGCTGCTTCCCAGAGCTCTGGGGCATGCAGCCCATGCTTGGGAGGAAGGAAGGAAACCCCTGTGGTGCTGACATGGATTCCACTAGTGTCACAGGAGACGATACCGGACACACACGCTCCAGCTCTGCTCCACACAGCCCTGCTGTGGGCCTTCAGGCAAGCCAGCAGGAGAAGCCTGGGCTTGGAGAGGGAACCCCAGAGCCTCCAGCCACCTGTGTCCTCCAGGGCATGGGTCCGGGCACCTTCTCCCTGCCCAGGGACAACATCCTTCCTGCCAAGAAGCACGTTGCCCACCACCCCCCTGGCAAGCCTCTCTGTGGTGGCAGGATGCACTTGACTGCTCTGAGAACCAGTCCCATCACCCCAAACTTCACTGACACCCAGGGCCCTCACGCCTAACAACATGTCACGGAGAGAGAGGGTGTGGAGCTACGGGGTGCAAAACAGAGGTGCATCTCTAATGACTAGAGCAAGTCCCGAGGTGACATGACAACCCTGCTCTGTCAACGTCATTGGCACCCTCCTGTCACAGCAGCCACCAGGGACAACGGGGAAGGTGGGACTTGGGTCTCCCAGGCAGCATCACCTGCCTCCCCACGTGCCAGTGGATTCACCACTACCAACATTTGGATGTGAACTTGAGGTGGAGGAAGGGGACAGGGCCAGGACTCGTGGCTGTGAGCCCTCATATCGTCATCTGCTGTGTGCTTTTCTGTCAATTTCCTCGCTCTCAAAGCATCCTCCCAGCTAAGCCACAGTAAGATTTTTATCTCTCGTTCACATGGAATAACAGACCACAAGCCCGACCATTGAAATAACAAAAACATTCAAGTAACTCTTGATGTTGTTAAATACAAGATAAATATTTGAGTGTTTCCCTTTTTGGCCAACATTTTTTACATATTTGTGGGAACATCCAGGGAACTATAGTCTGTGAAGGAGGAAAAATCAGGGCGGGAGCCGGGGGGTTAATTGAGACTCTCTTACTAAACCACGCCTCCGGCGCAGCTTTCCCAGGGAGAAGCCCCTGCATTTTAGAGGCAAAAGGATCCTGGAACTTGGTCAAAGTTTTTGGCGCTTCCTACAACTGACCACAAATAAAAACGAAGGGAAATTCCTTGGTTACGACTGACCTCCGGGCACACAAAGCCATCTCTGGTGAAGAAGGACTCTTTTGTACTTTCGGGGAAGGGATTCTTGGGTTCCCTTGTGGCCTTGCAGGCCGCCAGCCCCTGCTCCCCACTCCCAGGGCCCCAGAGGCCAGGCGGCTCTCCATTGGCACCTCTCGGCCCAGTCCTCTGCAGATGACTTGAGAAAGAAGATAGCACCATCACAGTGTCCCAGAGTGACCTACCTACAATCTCAGATGTGGAACTCACCAGAGGCAAGGGCCAGCCCCTCACTGGGGCAGAACAAATGCAAACTTTTCCCCCACAACCAGTTGTTAGGGTGCTTGGCATAATTCCTCCAAGAGGAATACTGTGGCTGGTCTTTACATTTCTCTCAATGAAAAATCATCCTGAACAGGTGGTTGTTTGCAAGCAAAAGAGAGAGCTGATCCCCACCCACCAGCACAGAGCCTTGTACTGCGGATGCTCAGTGTGAACCAGCTGAACCAGTGCAGGTGTGGGAGGTGTTCCTGCCGGACGCACAGCTTGGACCTAGGAGAGCTCACAGCCAAATCACTCGTGGATTTATTTTTTCATCATGTTTATGTTCATGCATTTAGAAGGACAGAAGTCAAGCTATTTTTACATTAATGAATAATCAGTGATCCCCCAAAATGATTTAAGTTGGTTAAAAATTATTAATTGCCCCCCCCAATAGAAATATGCCTCAAGACTATGATAACGAATAGGAAAATGACCATCTCCTTTACTAATTCTAGTTTGGATGATGAAAACAATAATTTCTGCAGTTGAGCAGATTCCACACAGATCCAGAAAAAAAAAAAAAAAAAAAAAAGCGTTGTTTGGGTCTCTTGAGCGTCCAGCAAGAGACTGGCCATGATGATCTGGAGAAACACCAACCTTTGGAGGCCAGGCGACACTTCCAGCCTGTGGGGGACACGAGGTTAGCTGTAGGAACGTTCTTTCAGAGGCCCCCCAGCTATCCAGTGACTTTAGTGAGGCAGGACAGGTACCTGAGATGCCAGGACTGGAACCAACCAAAGCCTGTGTGGCAGGAGTGCCCAGGGGCACTGAGCTTCCCACTGCCTCCTCAGACACTAATATGGTATCCAACGGGCCATTGGATAGAAGGGTGATCAGTTACTTGTGGTGCCAAAATGAAGGCTGTCTTAATCTTACAGACCTAGAAAAACCATGGTGTAGAACCACCAGCTTCTCCTGGGGGCTGATGAGGAAAGCCGTGTGGTTGGGGCACCGTGGCTTGTCAGGTCTGACCATAGGCTTCCCAGAGTGTGCACACGCATACCGTGGAATGGACTTGTAGCAGCGGCTTCCTTTATATGGATGTGGAAAAGCACATGGCTGTGGACAGGAAATGGCCGTGGACACGAGTGCAGGTGTGGGGGAAACAGAGGGGAAGATGGCTGTTGACATGATCATGGACATGACGGGAAGTGGTGGAAACACGGATGTGGCAGTGGAAGTGACGGCACGTGGATCTGCGTGTGGATGGGATGACAATGTGGAAATAGCATGGATGTGAGCGGGGGTGGGGATGGGGATGGGAGAGAGATGAAGATGGGAACTGATGTGGGCATAGAAGCAGCCTATGGGTAGGAAGGGGGCCTCACCTGCAAGTGGAGGAGATGGGATTCAGTTTGGCCAGCCCCCCTCTCTGCCTGGCCTTGAGCATCTGTCCTTTCTCACAGCCTGGAAACTGGGTTCCATGCAGAGACGTGGGTCCTGGTGGTCTAATGCCCTTTCTTCTCTCTCCAGCTTCCCCAGGCCCCGAGAGGCACGGGGCAGTGTCAGCATGGGCTCACCTACGGCCCAGGCCTCGGGAAGCTTGTCTGCTGAGGTGGGGGACAAGACGGAAGGAATGATAGAGGTGGTGTAGCAAAGAGGTGAGAAATGTCGCCCATGTCCTCAGCCAGCTGGTAAGAGCGCTCCCTGCACGGGAGAAATACTGCAGTGCAGGTAAGCCTGCAGCTCCTCTTCCTCTCCTCACCACCCCTGCCATTTCCATGCCTGCTACATACAGCCAGGCTATTTTTTTTCCCCTTCTTAAATACCCTGAGCTTCTAGTTGACTGGTCTCTGACGATAACCTCTACTGACTTCAGTAAAATTCTCCCGACTCGTGGAGGCACAGCTGGCCGGCCGCCTCCCCAGGCTGTCGGGTCCAGTCAACAAGTCAATTATGCAGCGAGCAGATGTTCCGCCACTTGGGCCAACGAGGAAGGTATCCTCTCCGCCGTCCCCACCCCTCGCACCCAGGCTCTCCTGCCCACACTCGCTGCCTGCCTGGCGACTGTGATGCCGTCTCAAGACGGTGAGATTCGCATTCAGATGCCCGACCCTTCCCCACTGGAGTCAGACGGCATTCTTCTGGAACTTTCAAGGCTCCCTGAGGCTCCCGTGGGAAGCCCATGGTAATTACACACCACAGTTGCCATGTGCATCTTCACTGTGCTGTGGCTGGAATCGAAATTCCTCCGCCATGCTTGTCAGAGCAAAGAGCTGAGAATCTCTCTGAAGATCAGTACTTCACTGGTAACCTCAAAGTTCTGAATTTCTTCCACATGAGCCCACGGACTCTCTTCTTTTTATTGAAAGGCCACATGACAGATTTGGTTAGGCAAGTGGAGTTCTTCAAAAGAAGTCTTTAAGTTCCGTCATTATGCCAGGGTCTCATGTGAAGGATTCCTCTCATAGAATGCCCATGGTTAATCTTATCCTTGTGGAGAATATCCAAGGGTCACATAGGAGAGGCTGCTTTCAAAGGCATTCCAAGTTCTGCAGGAATAACTGCATGTAGAGAAGTCTCTCTTTTCTCGTAGGAGGCCCCAGTGTTTGGGGCCTGACTGACAGCGCTCAAGTGGAGAATCTGGGTCTGTCCATCTGGGGGAAGCCTGGTTTTCAGAAGCCTCCTGGGCAGTGAGAGGCTGAACTGAGGCCTCCTCTGCTGAGGGAGCCAAAACACTTGGGGAGCAGAATCCAGAAAAGAAGGACATCCAGCAGAAATGTCCACCAGGATGTTGTGTACAAAATGGGGCATGGCCACCTGGGCCTTACTGTCCATTCCCGGGTCTCAGCCAGGGCTCTCCAGAACAACAGAACCACTGGATACTGTGCGGAATAGGTATGGGTGTGGATGTGGGGTGTGGAGAGGGACATGGATATGGATACGCCGTGAGAGGTCCACGGCCTCTGTGTCTGTGGATTCCCCCTCCTCAGCCTCAACCCACCGTGGGTCAAAGACACTTGGAAAGCCATTGTGTTGGTGCTGAGCACATACAGACGCGCCCCAACGTCACAGCAGCACAGAGGGCGCATGGACATAGACGTGTGACAGGCATCGTAAGTGACCCAGAGATGGTTCAAGGGCTGTGTGAGGATATGTGTAGGGTATACACAAAGACTATGTCATCTGACATCAGGGGCCTGAGCGTCTGTGTGTGTGTGTGTGTGTGTGTGTGTGTGTGTGTATGTGTGTACAATGACAGAGAGATTTGAAGGAGTTGTCTCACGCCACCATAGGAGCGGGGGTGTCCCATGGCCACGGGGCAGGCTGGCTGGCTGGAGACCTGGGTAGGTTCCGCTGAGTCTCATGACAGCCATCCCTTCTGCTCTGAGAAAGCAAACGTTTTCTCTCTTAACACTTTCAGTGGATTGGACGAGATCCGCCCATTACTGAGTATCATCTCCTTTGCTCAAATCAACTGATTATCCACAAGGACACGGAGGTGAGTGTTGACCAAATGACGGGCACCACAGTCTGGCCAAGTGGACGCATGAAGTCCAGCCGTTACGCCTAGCCAGGCTCCCAGGTACCAGCACCATTCCCTCTGCTTTCTGCATGCCCTGATGGGTCTTACTACACACCCTGTCTTCATCTCTTCCTGGCAATGTGGCCCTGGTCAGACCTTTCCCATCTCCTGCCCTTGGATTCTCCCAGAAGTCACCATGCTCTGTCAGGTGGCCCTGCCCTGAGCTGGAGTCGGGCAACAGTGGGCGTCCACAAGTGGCCTCTCGCTTCTCTTGCTCTGTGCTAGTCACAACTCTCTATCCCAGCTCCATCTCCTGACCCCCTTCCATCAGGCTGGAGCACGGTAGGGTCCCCAGTGACAGCTCCTGAGCTGAACACAAGCACTGGCCACTAGGGGTGTGAAGAAGCAGGACCCAGAGCAGAGACTGGAGGCCTGCCCAGGCTGCCAGGAGGGTGGAAGGGTGGACATGGCAGAGGGGAAGGGGCAGCTCAGGGAGAACACAGGAGCTGGCTCTCTGGCAGACCCCACATGAAGATGCCTATCCAGCCCACCGCCCTCAGGCCAGCCTGGGACCGATGCCTGCCCCCAGGGCTTCTCCTCAGCTGAGTCCGGGAAGACTCACACAACAGCACAGAGGTCATGCCTGGGAGCAGAAGGGCACCGGAACTGAAGTGGGTGTCCTCAAAAGGCCACCACTCCAGACTTCAAGATGCAACCTGAACCACGAGGAGACTGTGGAAGAGCGGTGGCCACACGCTGGATGCTGCAATCAACCCTCCTGAAACCTGGCCGATGGGCCTGCTGCCTGGTGGGGGCCTGTCCTGCAGCCTGGGTGTGATTCCAGGGCTCTCCAAGGCCAGGCTGCTAGCAGAGGCCTAGAACCTTCTGGTCCAGGGTCAGAAAATGACAGCACTGTCCCCTCAGCCACCTCACCTCCAGGTTTGAGGAGGAGCTGAGAGCACCCCAAGAGGCTTGGGAGGCCTTAGAGACATGCTGCCTCCCAGTGGCACCCACCCCGGTGCCACGGAGGCCGGGCTGGGGAGGAGGCCCTTGCCCACGGCACCATGGATAAACACGTTCTTAGCCTCTTCCTGTGACATTTCTCAACCTAAAATCCAGCAGCAAGCTGAACATGGGTCTTTAATGTGCAGAAGGAATAGCAGAGTTTCTTTAATATTTCACATTAAACTGAATTTCAGATAGCTCCTTGTTTTATTCAACTGTGCCTGTAAGGCTGGGCCTCTCCGTGCATCTTTGAAGGGATGTGGGGAGGGAGGCTCCTGCTGTCAACCACTCAGCACCTGCCCCCGGAGGAGGAGCAGGGCTTCCTGCCACCCACGGGGCAACATGCTCCTTCCCCGAAGGCATCCTCCCCTTTCACCGGGTTCCCACCACGCCACGCCGTGCTCCTTCAGGGCCCTTGCCTTCCTGGCCGAAATGTTGGTGTGCTCCTGAACCTACTTGTGTCACGCAGGGTGGCCTCCCCTCTGAGTCTGGGTGTGGTGTGGTGGTCTCATTTACATTGGGAAGGGGGAGGAGGCAAGGCCATGCCAAGTTTAAGAGGATATAAAAGAGGGGTAATAAATTATTACCAGGTGCTGGGAGCCAAACCCAAAGCTGCACAATTTACGATACTGATCTGAGCAACAGGCCTGTCTTGTGGACTCGTGCTTTATGAATTGGGTAGCAATCAGGGAAATCACGGGAACAATTACAGGGACTGATTTCCAGACCCTCCCTGGGCACCAGGACAGTGTTTAAAAGTTGCGGTGGACCTGCGGCCCTGGGGCTGAGCCGCCTTCCACCCGCCAGCTGGGGTGGGGCAGAGCAGAGCAGACCCCACCTCTTCTACGCCTCTGGAGTATTTTTGGAAACAAACATGGAGCCGTGTCCTGT
The DNA here is from genome assembly GCF_052094955.1 of Ictidomys tridecemlineatus. NCBI lineage: Eukaryota > Metazoa > Chordata > Mammalia > Rodentia > Sciuridae > Ictidomys > Ictidomys tridecemlineatus. The sequence goes on along the minus strand of NC_135477.1, from coordinate 3,276,529 downwards.
GCCAGGGTGTGTTTTGAAGCAATAGTGGTTGGAACCATTTCCTAATGCTTTGGGAGGCAGAATTGGACTTGTTCCCCCAAAGTGGAAATACCATGAGAGGCTGCAGGAAATGGCAGAGAAAGGGTGTGGGGAAGCTCCACAGGCTGCAGCAGAGGCCCACTAAGTCCCGCCGGCCTCCTCCCGCAGGCTTGCACTGGAATTGGGAAATAGCAGGAAGTCCAAAAGGCTGCAGAATCCCCAAATCACTTCTATTTGGCTGTGGACCTCCTGGCAGCAGGTTCCCTTCCTAATTCTATTCTTTGGTTCATATTTAAATCAACGTTTCCCAAGGAGAGCCACTGAGCATCCTCAGAAGCTGCTCTTGGTGTGCATGGGCAGGGCGCTGCCCAGGGGGCAAGCTGCCCCAGCAGTGTCCACAAGTGGAGAGGAAGAGCCAGCGTGGGGAGCAGGAACCAGGTCTGCAGACCCTCCTGCTCACAGGCCCTGGGGGCTCTTACACCCAAGGTCCCTCCCAGCTCACCCAAGCCCTCACCAAGCCTGGCCTCTGACAGCCTGGCCTAGGACAGCAGTTCCCTGCCAAGTCCCCAAGAGGGCTGTAGACCTGAAGCCTGGGTGAAAACCTCCCTGCTTCTGAGCCCAGTGCTCTTGGTCTCCACAGCTGTGTCCACTCCACTGACCAGGCTGGTGGCGGCTAGCTGGACCCACCCCCTACTGGACTGGATCCTGTGGCACCACCAGGAGGTGAAGATCTGTGACAAGTGAGCATGAAACCCATTCCTGGGTATTGGACCCTCATCCAGGGACACCGAGATTTCTTCCTATGGTTCCAGGCCAGGTCTGGCCAGTGCAGAGCTGGGCCCTTCCACCAGACTGCCAGGTTGTGTCCAGTCTATATCTGACTCAAGACTACAGCACGAAAGTCAGGAATCAGCCCCTCCCTGCTGAGGCTCAGGCGAGGGGTGGGGCACCTCGGGTCCACACAGCATCTGTAGAATGGGGGTAACAGAGGCTGCTCTTCACCAAGGCCTGGGACCCGCTCCCACAGCCCTCCAAAGGGCTCTGTAGGCGGGTTCTACAGAGCCGATGCCGGGACATACAGTAGGGTACAAGGCATGAATTCCCCGGTAACGGGGAAGAGGAGGCAGGAGCAGGCAGAGAATACAAGGCCCTCACCAACTCTGCAGGGAGCCCTGGGACAGCGGTGATTGGCAGACTTGTCCCCTGTCAGAAACAAAATGCCAAGCCTCTATATGCAGCCTCACTCACTCACTCACCAGATGTAGCTGCCCCAGGGAATGTGACACCGTGGCTCTGCAGGAGATGCCAGCTGGTGAGCAGGGGACTCCAGAAAGGGGCAGGCCAGGGGACTTTGGAGAGACGCACACCCAGCTCTACCACTGCAGCATTATCCTTGCTGTGCAGGTGAGAGAACAGAGGCACAGAGATGGCAACCACTGTTCCCAGGGCCATTCAACTAGGTAGCCAGAGCCCCAGGGCTCCCAGGTCAACCAGCACAGAGCCTCTCTCCACCCTCCACATCATGCTGCCACGTGGATGTCACGTGGTTTAAACAAGATGGTGCCTGGGAAGTGCGTAGCCTCCCTGCTACAGTCCAGCAGGGCTCCTTACAATATCATTGTCGATGACTGTGCAGGAGAGATGTGGAAACAAAGCCACCGAGAACCCTACGGAGGACGGAGAGAGCCCCTGGGTCCCGTCCATCGTGGCTGCAGAGACATTAGTCTCCCCTGTGCGCTCTGTTAGAAATCAAGGTCAGACCCAGCACTCCAACCCTCACGCCCAGATGCTCTGTCCTGTCAGGGCCTAGGGGACCAGCTGGTGAGTGATGAGCTAGAGTGGATCCCCAAAGGGAAAAGCATCCCCGTGGTGAGGGTTCTGGAGCCCAGGACAAGACCACCAGGCCCAGCGGAGCCCTCCTGACCCAGGGCTCTGCCCTATCAGCTGTCTTTGTGCTGCAGTCTGGCTGGGCACACAATACCTGGGAGGTCACAGCCACTTGTAGGTTCAAAACAGGAACTACTTTATTGCCAGAACCCCACGGGAACACAACACGGACTCCACGGAAACTCCGCAAGAACCAATGGGAACTCAAAAGTAGCGGACACCCGAGACAGCAAGAGCCGCCTTATTGCCGGACAGCAGAGGTCCACATACACAACTGAATACACAGCTTGTTTCAATTTAGCATCATCCAGTTACAGCAATCAGTCATTAACTTAACAATTATACACAGCTTACCTTAATCATCATCATCTTAATGGCTCGATGGTGTTACTTCTCAACCACTCCTTCTGGCAAAATGCCAGGTGCCATCCTGACTTGGTTGTGGCTCTCAACACCGGTGGGTGTCAGCAGTACCCCAAGAGGAATGAGGTCACAGGAGCCACACCAGACTCTTCGCTTGCACCCAAGTGTTGACACCTGAAAGAGTCTGCACATGGGACCCGGGCCACCATCAGTGCACTGAGAAAGCACGGTGAGGAGAACCGAGCCTCTCACAGTGAAGCACCACATCTCCAGAAGGAAGAAACCACGGAGTGCTGAACTGGGTACCACTGCCCAGCTGCACCTTCCTGGCAGATTCTCCACTAGGGCGGGCAGAGGAGCTGCCATCCAGATCTGTAAGTAGGTCACTGATGGCCAGGATGGCACTGGCTGTCCTTGCTTGCTGCACGAAGCAGGAGCAATGCCCTCACTTCAGTCACCTTCACTTGTTACAGAAGGAGCTGTGGGGAGGGTGAGATTGGGGCAGATGACAAGCACCAGCTCTGCAACTGCTCCGTGGTAGCCCAGGCGAGTCTCACCCCGTTTAGGACTGAGAGGAGGGGAGAGTATTAGCAGGTGTCGAGTCCCTGCGCTGTAGCGCCAGCAGCCTGGGCTCCACATTCTTACCCTGTCCCCCAGCCTGGAATTGTCCCAGATTGGAATTGTCTTCTCCATTTCACAGACTTGCACATAGAGACTCATCGATCCTAAGACCTTGAACTGGCTCAACACCACGCAGCAAATTCTGTGGGGTTGAGAGTGTAAGGCCTAACATACAGCAGAGGGGAGAGGAGCTATTGCGAGTGGGCTGGCCAGAGGAGGGGAAGTGGAGACCCAGGCAGAGTGCCCAGCAGCTTCGGAGAAGCGAGGGGCACATCTCTTTCAGGTGGGATATCCTGAACACTGGGCTGTGTCTAAGGCAGTGAGTATCTATGTGTTCCTCCTTTGGCATGTCCACGCAGGTGGGGGAAAGTTGGCCCTGCTTAAATGCCCAAGGACAGAGACAAAATGAGGCCATTCCTGTCCCCATTTTACAAACAAGAGAACAAAGTCAGCTGTCTGCCCGAACTTGAAGAGATGGAATTCTGGGTCCAAGACCAAGGTCTTTCGTCTCCCGTTAATAAAACTGGAACTATAGGGCAGGCTGCACTACCCTCATGGTGGTATTTTAAGGATCCTGAAAAGATCCAGTTGTATATGTGAATGAACAGATGGGGCATCATGAGCTGGGCTCACGGCGTAGTGACGGGGACTCGTCACTGGTGGAGCGGTGCTGATCAGTGAGGTAATAGCCACCTAGGAGACAGGCCTGATGTGCTGCTGGCTACAGCTCTGCACTCGACCTGACCTACAGATCATTCCCAGACACTTGAGATATCAAACTCACAGGCTAAGCAGCATGCAGGGCTGCGAGATGGTGCTCAGTGACGGTGTGGAGCTCTCAAAGAGCAAGCCAGGGTGAGTGACAGGAAACCAAATAAAATCCAGCAGGATGCATGGAAAGCTCTGTATTTAGGTTTTAAAAAATCAATTATACAAGCACAAGATGGGAGGGATGTAGGTTTACAAATGTTTGCGTGAAGAAGCAGGAAGGATTAATGACTGACGTGTGATACGGTGGCAAGAAGAAAAGGGATTCTCTGCTGCCTCCAAGTTTCCAGATGGAGGGCCACCTACCTTGGAGCGGGATGCCCCATTCCCAGCAGCGCATTTTCAGAGGACAATTAACGCCATGGCCTGGATTCTGAAGTAGGTAACAGAGCCAACAGAGAGCCCAGAACTTATGTCATTTGAAGAGCAGTTTGACACATGGGTTGGTGGATTCCAAGGCAGGACTTGGTGAAGAGGCACAGAGTTCTGTTCATCAGGGGAGGAGGGAGCAGACTTCTGTGCTGCCTGGGGACACCACGGGACAGTGGCTGAACTTGCATTGGGTCTGTGGTGTTCCTATGTGACAAGGACCTTTCTAACATGTGGCACCCTCCACACAGCCCGCAAAGCCAGGAACTCCAGGAATGTGAAGTGGAAGCAGGCAGGTCACCTGTCTCGGGCAGTGCCATGGGGGTCCCTGCAGTGGGAAGGGTGGTCCCAAAGAGCGTTAAGGGAAGACTCTCTGGCGCTGGCCCTCATGGAGTGGAGGCCCGAGGATAGAGCCCGCACTAGGTCTTGGGTCTGCAGCAGCAGCTTACTCCATACAATCTCCAGGCTGAGCCCTGCTTTGCTTTGGGCTTTGCTGGCTGTAGGAGGTTTGCAGGCTCAAGGGCCTGAGCGGCTCCTGGATTAGATCACCCCCAGCTTGGCACCCAGCACACAGACACTGCGGGTGTCCTATAGTCCAGGCCTCTGTGCTGAGATGAAACAAGCAGTGCCCAGCACTTGGCCTCTGGGGAGACTGTGAGAACTGCACATGAGTGCAGGTAAGAGAGATTTGCATGTAATGGTCTTATTTATTTCAGCTGCTCTTTGTTTGTTTAAAAACAATTGGGGGCAATTACTTAATTCCTTGGCATTTTTGAGGCTGGGCACAGACGGTTATCCTGGAGTTGGTCAGCCCTGTTGACCTCCCTGTGAGATGGGCTCCTCGACACTCCTTTTCACTTATGTTCATGGAATTTTCACTTCCTAACAGAATCACCCTGGTGAAAGGGCGGGAAAAGATCTTGGAATGAGTTGACCTCAGTTTAAGTTTCCTAGGGGCTCCATTCCTTGGTGACAGGAGGAAGAAGGAAGAGCCCACTTCTGCTAAGCGCTGAGTGGTAGGAAGGACAGAGAGTTCCAGAACCCCCGGGGGCCTGGCTGGGGCCTCCCTTGGTAGAGGCCATGCGATGTGAAGGAATGCAGGGCTGCCTCTGGGGCTTCAGGTCACATGTCACTGGATCTCCCCCACTGTGGCCCCTTTGGGCAGTGACAGCTCCAGGGTTTGCAGCACTCTGGAGAGGAGATGGCTGGAGTCAGCCCTGGCCTCAAGGAGGGTTCTAGCTCACCAGCAAAGCAGCCGTCGTCCTGTGGCAGTTGCAAGGTCAGAGGTCGGTGGAAACTCCTGGAGCAGAAGGACTTGGGAAGAGCCTCTGGGGAAAGCAGTCCCCACTCAGGATGTGTCTCCAGGAGGAGAGGCCCCTGGGAAGGCTGGGCATGGACGCCGCCTGAGATGAGCAGAACAACTAGGAAAGCGGCCCTGCAGCTGGAGGAGGGGCTCCTTGCTGAGCCACTGGGGACGATTTCAGGACCTGGTCGCAGGTGAGGGTTGGATGAGGGTTTGGGGAAACTGGATCTGAGAGCAGCGATGACCCAGACAGATTGCTGTGGCGGGGGAAGATGGCAGAAGCTTCCCTCCGGCTGGCTGGTCTGAACTACAGGAACCTGCTGGTCCACTTAATAAATAGTGCCTGGTCACCTGAGTTAGGCCACAGAGAAAGAATCTCTGCAGGGGAACAATATGAATCAAAGTGTGTCTAACACCCAGCACCCACGAACTTGACCCTGTGTGGACCCTGGGTCCTTACAGATGATCAAGGGAAGACGAGGTCTGCAGCTAGGTCCCGAACCATTGACTGCTATCGGAACTCAGAGACAGAGCTGAGCACAGGGAGAGGCCATGGAAAGATGAGTCAAGGTCAATGTGATGCTTCCACAAGCTAAGGACCCTGAGGGTTGCCGATAACCCCAGAAACCAGGACGGGGCTGGGACAGATGCTCCTTCATGGCCTCTGGGGAAAATAGCTCCTCTGATGGCTGGACCTCAGATGGCTAGACCAGGGCACGGAGTGAATGACGGTCTGTCGTGTGAGCCAGCAGCAATAGCACTTGGTTAAGCTGGCCTTGGACACTCACACCACCACTGCCCCCTCTTTCCTCCCATCAAGAGAGGGCACCTCGCCTCCTGTCTGAGGAGTGGACCTCAGCATGTGCCACTCTACTGTGTGGGGCTTCCTTAGTCCTGACAGGAAGAAGTCAGGCTCCGTTGAAGCTGCTCTTATCCTTGTGTGGTGACCAGAGGGTTTGGTGGCAGTAGAAGACCCTTTCCTGGTTGACAAATGGGTCCCCTGAGGTTCAGAGCAACCCAAGTTTCTCCTTGGCTGGAGTCAAGCAGTGGGCAGCCTCAGCTGTAGCCATGAGTGGAAGAATGATCAGCAATGGACATCGTCCGCCTCTTAGAAGGCCCGCTCCAGGGACATTTAATTTTAACTCCTCAGCTTGGTTAGTAGCATCTACACAACGTGCTCTCAAAACACCTAACATTTTACCTTTAAAAAAAAATGACGTATTTTCATGGTGAATCAGGGTCATGTAATCATTTTCCACCTACCAGGAAGATCCCCAGCTCTGTGGGCACAGCCTGTTCTCACTTGGACTGTTTCTTGCCCACTGTGTCTGGGCTTTACAGCTCTGTATCAGCCTTGGCAAGTGATGGCTCTGAAAAAGGAAGGCAATACAGGAAAATTCAGGACCACCACCAGCCCAGCTGAGCTGTCACAGGGTAATTGGTGCCAAGTGCTCTTCTGGCCAGGTGAGCCTCTGGCCATGTTTATTGTTCAAAAAGCAGGGGCCAATTTGGAATTGAGGCTGTCTGGCCATGTGCAGCAGAAGCACATGAGTCACTCTGCACTGGTTGGACCTCCTCATAACTAAGCCTCGCCACTAGCGCATCTGAAATAGAGACCAGCCCCACGCAGGAGTGAAACCCGAGCAGTGGGACTTACAGCTGCTGGCTTCCCCTTCAACCAAGCATGGCATCAGCGCTGAGGCCATGCAACGCTCCCTTCTTGGGGCTCCTGTTGCTGAAGCACAGTGAGTACCACCAGAAACTCTGCTTCCCACAGGAGGGAAGGGGAGACCTGTCACTGAATGGATGAGATCACCTCCTAGAAAGACTCCCCGTAGCTCTTCCTCCACTCAACAGGATTTCAAAGCACCAACCACGCAAGAGACATGGTGTTACGAGCTCCTGGTGAGTGAGGAGCAGGGCTTGGCTGAACCCAGGAAAAGCAAACAAGGTGGGCAAACACTGCGGGATCCAGGGAGGAGGTCCCGGTGCCCGTGCTGCAGTCACCCAGAGACTTGGTCTCAAGAACCATTTCTGGGAAGACGTGAAATCTCCAATAGCCCTGGGAAGAGAGGTAGTTGCAGGTGGGAGAGGCATGAGGAAGGACACGGGAGGAGCTGAGAACAGCACATGCCCAGCTGTGGAGGCTCGGAGAGGGTGAGCATTCAGGAAAGGCATCCACTCAGCCCGCAGCCACGGAGGCTGGGGCCGCTGGGGCCACTGGATATAGGGAGAGAAGAGGTTAAATGGGGATTAGGGCTGTCCTCCTCTGCTCTGTTCAGGAGATTGAACTTAATCCCATAGACCCTGGGGAGCCATCCAAGGCTTTTCAGCAGGAGAATGGCATGAAGCAATTTCACCTACAGACCAAAGGAACACAGACTTTTGAGACAATTCAGTTACCGAAATGAAGACGATTTGGCTCCCAGAGATTGTTGTAAATGCTCAAGTCTGTGTCATAGGCCTTGGCTTAAAATTCAAAACTCTGAGAGTTGGCAGCCCCCAGGACCGTTGCCAGCCAATAGCAGTGACACCCTTTCCTTCGAAGTCCCCCCCCGCCTTTTGCTTGTAACTCTAACAGCCGCACTTGTTCTGTGGGCTTTGTCCTATTTCCCAGTCCTTTTACATGGGGGACAGATTTTAAATAAAGTAAGAATTCCTCTTGCCTCTTACAGATTGGACTTGATTAAATATTCCACTGATAAAGGGTAAGCAAATGTCAGCTTCGATATCATAAAAGGAGAAATGAGAGTCCGTACAAGCAGCAAAGCAAACAATCCATTTTCATACTTTATTAGAAACATTTATTGCCATAATGACTACATTATATTAAGCAAGCAGGTGGAAAGATGTTCTGTGTGTGATATCTTCAAATATCTTTATTTTGAAGATCTTATCTCTCTGGTATTTAGACAGATGTTTTTCCCCCTCTAGGAGAGGGGAGCTCGTCGGGATGCATGGTTCCAGCGTGCGGAAGCAGGTGGGGATCACGGCCTCTCCCGGAGCTCTCCCTAGTGAAGCCCACGGGTCCCACCCGCTGCTGGGCACAGCCTGAGGTGCTCCTGGCAGAGACAGCACAACTCTGCCTACTGTCCTGTGCTCCTCCACAGCCTGTGGCTCACTTTCCCTGCGTCCCTCTCCATTTTTTTCCACCCCTCTAATTGGAATCCATAGCCAAAAGATAAAGGACTGATCCTTTCCCTCTAGTAAGTGAAACACGTGGTGGATTATCTGAAAGAAGAGATTTTAAAGACTTCCCTCCTCTGTCAGCAGTCACCTGTGGCCGTGGAAGAGCGTGACCATAGACGTGGTGATTTGGTGCAACACACAATTATTATCTCGCCATTTCCATGTTTGGAACCTCGCTGAGTCCTCTGCAGGGCTGAGTTCTCATCTGCAGCTCAACTGGGGAAGGGTGAAGCCTGGGTTTCCTGGTGGCTGAAGGATTGTGGGACTCAGTCACCTGCTGGCTATGAGTCAGGGACTGCCCTTCTCCCCACTGCATACCATCTGCCCAAGACCCTCCCAATCCAACAATTTAGTCTTCAAATGAAGCCAACAGGAGAAACAGTCTCCCAGCAAGCAATTGTCTCAGTCTTGTGTCATGTATTCCCTTGCATATAATACCCACAGGGTAGACCATGTCATTGATCCTACCCTACTCTGAGGAGGGCATCCTCAGACAGGCAAACCCAGGACAGGGGTCATACAGTCCCCTTAGAGTCTATCTGCCATGCCTGCTTTGAATCTATTAATGTGTCCTATCACAGAACTGAATGCCTTCCAAATTTTGCAAAATGGAAAAAAGACCCATAGAGTTTAATAAACCATTTCTTCCTTTAATGTTACAAACTTAGATTTCCCCTCTAGAATATTAAAATCCCCAGTCTGCACAATTTACAAATTTTTAATTTCTGCTTTTCTTTAGCAAACAGAAGTGAATGTATCAAAGATTCTGATCAGGAGACAATGTGGAGTATTTGGACTCCTCCTCACAGCAAATATTTATTGAGCACTTGCCAAAACCTCTGCAGAGTGCCCTGGAAAACAGAACAGAGGGACGGACGGATGGAACAAGTCTCTGCCTCAAGAGTGGAAAGCGTGTTGGACTGTGATGAGTCTGGGCATTGATCGACTCTGCTGCTGCTTAGTTCTTGAGCAACTATCTAGAGACAGAACTTCAGTTCAAAGACGCACTGCATGCATTGAAGGTCAAGCCATGTTGGTTTAGAGCACAGGTAAGCACCCACAGGGACAGCCAGCACGTCTCTTGTAGGCAGGATGGGAGGGTTAGAAAGAAGACCCCACACATCCAAAACAACAAGATCCATCATCAAGTATAATTGCAAACACATCGTGGAGCCACAGAAAGTAGCCAGACCACCCAAAACATGAGCCACAGAGGGGTGAGAAGAGGGGACATGGCAGGCGGGCAATGGGCTTGTGTATAAGGCTGACCCCCACATGTCACCACCAGCCCCACGGCTCAGCCCCTAGCACATGGAGGCACTGGAACTGGTGCCACAGGTTTGGACTGAGGACCAGGCTCAAAGTGTTCCATATCACTGGTGGCTCCAAGGGCCCAGCCCAGGCAAGATGAAGTGAACATCTCCTATGGAGAAAACAGGATGATCAACGAGTCACGCCTATCACGCTTGAGTTCAGGTCGAGGTTTTTCCCTACAAACAAGGAAACGAGTCACCGAGTGGAGACAGCCTTAAGGCTTAGTGTCACACAGATGGCAAATGAGTCAGACGAATGCCTGTCACAGCACACCGAAGTCACAAGCCAACAACCAGGAACAGCACTTCCCTTGTAGGTAGGAAGGGGCCAGAAACACAAAAGACCCCACACCCCAAACCGCCAGCTCCATCATTAAGCACTTGGGGGGAAAAATGCCTACGTAACCAAAATGTTTCAGATTTTTGTAGAAATGATTACATCTAAAAACACGTGTGATGGACAAAAAGCAGAAAGAAGGAAGAAAGGCACAGGCCTGCGTCTTCCATGAGGAGAGGGGAAGCACTGGGCATGTGCAGCAGACGTGGGCGAGAGGATGAACAGAAGGCAAGTTCAGACCCTCAGAGCCGGGGTCTTGGAAATGTAGTAGCTGACAGGGCTCTAGCCATATATGCTAAATGCAAAAGGCACAAGTGAGCTTAGAAATAAATCTGTTTAGAAGTTATTATGAAGGTACTGTAACCATTTTATGTTACCAAATTTAAAAACCTAAAAAGATAAAATAAGAATATTTCTAGAAAAAAAAAATCCCTAACCAAAATTGATTCAAGAATAAATAGAAAGGTTGCCCTCTAAAGATTAAAATGTTTTAAAATAGTCTTTAAAAAATTATTTTTTAAAAAATAAACAATTGGGCTGGGATTCTGGCTCAGTAGTAGAGTGCTTGCCTCACACATGTGAGGTGCTGGGTTCAATCCTCAGCACCTCATTAAAAATGAATAAATAAAATAAAAGTATTGTGTCAAAAAAACACAAATTATACCATTAAATAAATAAATAAACAATAGGCCCAGATGGTTTTTCTTCAAGTCTCACCAAGGAAGATATCAATTTATTCTCAGAGGAACTCTCCCACAGAATAGGAACAAGATAACACTTTTCAGCTCACCCAACAGTCTCCAGGCTCTGCTCTCTAGACTCGGATCCCAAGAGAAGCCATAGGCCAATCCTCTTCAAATCAGAACACCAAAAGCACAGACTGAGACATTTTGCCACAACTTAGATGGGTCGAAAAAGACAGAGTTAATATGATTTTTAAAATCAGTTGATATTGTTCATCATACTATTACATTGCAATATTGAAATCATGTGAGTATATCAATTGATACATACAAATTTGGCAAAGTTCAACACATATTCACTTTTTTAGAAACATTTGATAGGAGATTGTGCAAAGCCAAAGCAAATGTTACATGTTTATTATTTTTATCATGGATATTTCTAAACACAGTGAAATGTGTATAATAAACTCCCAGGTATACAACTACTAGATATATTGCAGACTTAAACATAAAGGGCAAGGCTAAAAATCTTCTAGAAAGTAGCATGGCAGAATATCTCCATGAGTTTGGCTTGTGCAAAGACTTGTTACGCAGAGAAAGAAGAATCAGGATGAGAAAAATCTCTCTGCCCAGGCTGACGCATGGACACATAGGGAGCCATTGCAATTATGGATTTTGTACATCAAAACCGCATTGATGGAGCAGAGAAGCAAGCCGTGGAGACGTGACCAAGGCCTGAAAATCAACAAAGGTTCCATATCTACACTGTATGAAGAATTTCTCTGAGTCAATAAGACAAAAACAGAAAACTAAGCAAGAAACTTGAATGGGCATCTTACAAAAGAATAGCCCAAATAGTAAATACAGAACATTTTTCATTCCCATTGGTAAGCATAAGTTAATTGAAGCCCAATAAGTAACCCCCACACACAGCAAAAGGGCTCAAGTTAGAAGAAATGACAATGCCAACTGTGAATGAGGACTCAGAGAAACTGGAATGCTCACGCTTTGTGAAAAGGAGAGTCAACTGAAGTATCACTTTGAAAAACTATTCAGCACTGTCTGCCAAATAAATACATGCACACACTGTGACCCAATCATTTCATTCTGGCAGATTCCCAACAGAAATGATTGCACATGGGCACCAAAGGAGAATGTACACAAAAGTCCACAGGAGCAATGTTTGTGCAAACCAAAAGCCCACCAAAGGAGCGTGCATAAATACATTGGGACATATTCATTCCATGGGTGCTACAGCTTTTAAAAAAATCAACAAATTATAGCAGATTCATAAATCAATATGCTACAGCTTTGAAAATTGAACATTTTATAGCTTGGCAAAAGGCATGAAGAGATGGTTTTCAGAGATATGAGTGGCAAACACAATTTTACAGGTGTTATATTATCAATCAGATCTCTCCTATTTACTTTTTCTCGTTAGTAAGTGTCAAATAATAAGTAGCCCTATTTAGATTTGTACCTGAAGTCACAGTCAACTATCTCAATTTGTTTTTCCTTTTGTATGTTTAATTCGGTTACATCCATATAGCCTAAAGTTCACCATTTTAATCATTCTTAAGGGTGCATGCAGGTCAGTGTCATTAGTGCATCTGTGTTGCAGGGTGACCTTCACACTCTCCATCCAGGTCTTCATCTCGCAGACCTGCAGCTGTCCTGCAGACCTCCTCATTGTCTCCTCCTCCCAGGCTCTGGAAACCACCATCCTACTTTTTGAGTCTGCATGTGACTACTCTGGCCCTCATGTGAGCAATATCATGTGGCATGTGTCCTTCTGTGACTGGCTTACCACACTGACTTGAGATTCATTCTACTGCAATAGGTAGAATGTCCTTCCCTGTCAGGCAGGGTAATACCCACTGTGGGTCTGTAGCACCTTCTGTTTATTCACTCATCCTTCCATGGACACTTGAGTTGCTCCCACCTTCTGGTGGTCATGGAAACTGCTGCTATGAAGGTGGGTGTACAAAGACCTGTTTGAGACCCTGCATTCAATTGTTTAGTACGTGCTCACAAGTGCAATTGTTAGATCAAACGGTAATTCTGTGTTTGATGTTTTGAGAAATCATATTGTTTTCCATGGAGGCTAAACAATTTTTGTTTCTTTTAACATAGGGTTGACAATTTCTCCCGAGCTCACGAGCATCGCCATCAACATCACCATCATCACCACCACCATGACAGAAAACAATTATCATTTCAATTGCCCTTTCCTTGACTTCATTCTTTCCAGTTTACTCAGATGCACGTAAAATGTCCATCACTTATTTAGAATGGCAACACTTATCAAAAATTTGACTTCCTTTGGATATATTCCATCATTAATCATCTTCAAATGAGTCGTGCAGAAAAGAACTGAACATTTTCTATAATAAAACACAGTGTGGCTGAGCAGCTGTTTCCCACTTCTTGATGAACCCTACTAAAAAATATTCAGATGTGAAAATCTTTGCAAAGTTTAGACATCATCAGGTAAATACAGACCTATGGTTGCTAAACTCGTTAGTCTTTGACATGGGTTTAGTATCATTGCTGCCTGAAAACATTTCAGGCAAAAATGTTTATAACAAAGAAAACATAGGATATGGTGAAAGGAATCTTACCAACTTACCATATTTGTGGAAAAATTAAGAATTAGAAAGCATAAAATCATTTAATAGAATTCTAGTTTCCTTGAAAATGACCACTTGGAAGATCTGGGCTCTGGGGTTGGGGACCATGGCCTGTGTACCTGTTGTGTAGCAAGCCCCGCGCGGCACCTTCACGGTCATCTTCTTAAATCCTTATAATGGCCTTTTGAATAAGGACATCACCTCGCTTTACAGATGAGGAAACCAGAAGGCTGCCCAGGCTGCAGAGAAGACCTGGCCTAGTCAGAGACTGGATCAACAGAATCCATGTGCTTATTCAGGCTTCTTTTCTGGATTCTTCTTTCTCTAGTCATTGCTCCAGAGCTTGTCTAGAGACAGCAAACTTGGTGGACCCTCTACAGTTAAATGAGCTAAATGCCTTTATTTTGCTGTTATATTGGATGCCATTTTGGCTGGGTATATAACTCTAGGGCTAAAATCCTTCCTTAGAACTCTGGGAATATCATTCCAGTGTTTTCTACATCTTAGGGGGGCTGCTGAGTAGGTTCAAGGCAAAACAATTCTTGACTATTTTCTTGTCTCTCAAAGCTGTTCATCGATTCTCTTGGCCCTCAGGGCTCAGAAATTCCACAGTAATGAGGTGGGGTGTCCATCTTTCCACTCACCTGCCCCGTTGTCCACCTCAATCAGAAGGCCCTGGTGTCTCCCCATGCTGACGAACACTCCCCGTTTCTGTGTGGATGGCTCTCTCTGCTCCTGGGCTCTCCTGTGCATTTGGGGTAGGGCTGTCCTGCGAGGGTGCCACTGTCCCACTCCAGTCCCCTGCCTCCACTCCATCTGGGGCAACACCCTGCTCTGCCAGGCTCTGCCAGGCTCTGCCCCGGGTGGGGAGTGGGCTTGGGTCAGCCCAGCTCTGGCAGGTGCTGCTCTTTAACTGTTTCTGTGCAACAGTGTCTGGGAAGCCCCCAGACGCTCACGTGCCACTCGCTCTGTCCAGAGGCTCTCCTCCTGCACTTCTGGCTCAGGCCTCCTCTTTCATTCCTCCACTCTTTCTGTCTCTCCGAGATTGCACCCAATTTCTGGCCTGCTGTTCTTGTTTCTTCTCCCAGTGTTTCCCTGGTTTGCTTTTTAAATATTTTGTGTGATTTCGTGGCATCTGGGCTCTCTCCGAGTTGTGGAAAGGATGTGCTCAGGCCATCACATGGCCCCTAATTCAGCCGGTGTTTTCACTGTTGATTTACACAGGGGACAAAGCACCAGTGTTGGGTAAGTTCCGACTGAGGCCATTTCTTCTTATATGACTCTGATGACACTCTACTGAAAACCCAGAGCATTCTAGCTGGATAACTCAGTGTCAATTAGCTCAGGTTTTTATGTTATGCTACCTTGACAGAAAGTTTTCCATGGATGGGTCAGAAATAAGACTAGTTTGCTCCTCTTCCGTATCCTTTCAAATACAAATCTCAGCAGCACAAGGTGACCTGACCATCCAGGAGCCATTTCCAATACAAGCAATGGTGCCAGATGAAGCTACGACTATAGAATTAGGTTTTAACTTGTAGCACATTTTTATTTTTCCCTGAAATGTTTACTACAATTTCAGCAGAATCAAAGCTGTGTTTGTAAATTGATGCCATGCAGCCTTGTTTGGGTTCCAAAGGAGTGTGTGTGTGCATGTGTGTGCGCGCGCGTGCGTGAAGTTCATAAATTGGATCCCATCAGTAAATTTCAGTGTTTTGTTTTCTGTTAAATCTAACCAGCTTGTCAAATAAACTCTGTCCATTAAAAACTACATTAGTGATAAGACCAAATTGCAAGGGTGGTTTACAAAATGTTTGTTTCTAACACTCCGTAGTGTTCCGGGGCTGCCTTCACCTGTTCAACAGAATGGAGAGGCCCGTGCCAAAAAGGGGGTGTGAGAAGATGATGCTCCCAGAAATGTGTGCACCTAGAACGATTTGAGTGACTTTGTCATACCATTTTGGTTAAAAATTCTCATGCAAAGATGAATTTAACAAATGATGAGGAAGAAATGAGAAACTGGATTGTTAGAGGTAGGGAAGGGCTTATAACTTAAAGGGAGATTTAGTGGCTCTGCAGCGTGTGTATTTGGGGGATGTTGGTGCGTGAGGGCCACTTCAGTACAGTTTGCTGTGGGCAGCGTGCTGGCGTGTGCCCTGAGAGAACAGCACCCTCTGCGTGGCGGCCATGCAGCTCTGGTACCCTCCGGGCTCAGTGCCCTCTCTTTGCAGGGCGCTGCCTCTGAGGAGTGGGATATATGAGGATGGGTGTTGAGCAATTTCTCCTGCCCTGGGTCATGACCGGGCTTGCTCTTGGAGAGCTCCAGTTTCCCATTTCACAACTCTCGCCCGTTGCCGCAGACCACTAAGGAATGGTGTGTAAATTTCACACGGCTCCCGAGTTTGGGTTGGAAGGGCATCTGGGCACTCAGCTGCTTACCCAGAATTTATCCAAATACCATTCTCTGGACACTCTCACGTGGCTGATTGGTCCTCAGGAGACCTTGCTGGGTTCTAGCCCAGGCAGAAATAGTACACAGGCCGCCCGTCAGTGAGTAGAAAGCACACATTTTTAAACATCCAGACTTAAATACCTATTCTTCCGAGCTTCAGAAAAGGCTTGGATGGACTCAGGCCTTCTGTGAGGTCAGATCAGTTCTCCATCTCCCCAGCGCCCCACACGGCTGTGATGAGAGTCAGCGAAGGGTCAGGAATCACAGGGGCCAGTAAGAAAGGAGCTGGCCAGTCAACCATTCCGTGTCCTGAGGGGGCGCACGTCCCCTGCCAGGGCGGTGGTGTCCGCAGTGGAGAGCCACAGGCTGGGTCAGGCGCGTCTGCACAGTCCTCTTCCTGTGGCTCCAAGGTCAAGTCTTCTGTCGGGGCGTCTGCAGGCTGTGTCCCTTGGAGGGCTCTGTGAAGAATGTACTTCTTGGCCACCAACTTCCCCGACTGTCCCCTCACCACTGAACCCAAGGCCACCTGGTCCCCCTCTGCTTCAACTAGCACAGAGCCCCCGGCCCCTCTCCCAAGGACCCCCATGACTCACCAGGAGCTCAAGGAAAGTGCAGGGGTGGTCTCCCACCCTGAGATCTCCTTCTTCACACCAGCAAAGTTCCCTCCTCCACACAAGGGCCTCATGCACAGGTTTAGGAATGAAGAGGGGGACATACTGGGGGTGTTATTCACCCTCCCCAGTGACTTTCCTTTGAACCAAAAAATCCTGGCTCCAAAGTGAAAGCAAAACACTCTTGGTTTCTTGCTTCCTCCTTCAGCCACCAGGGCAAGCGCTGAGAGGGGTCCCAGGCTGAGTGCCCAACACTTCAGGGCTCTGTCCTCACCAGAGTTCTCACTACTGAGTCTGAGGGGCGGTGGGAGGTGAGCACTGGGCCAGGGGCCATGAAAGGCAGGCCCTGGCTGTGTGAGCCTGGTGCCCCCCAGAGGGCCCATGTCCCACAACGTGCAGCCGACGAGTCACAGGAGGACACGGCTCTCTCTCAGCCCAGTGGCCCCGCATCCTGGCCTTTTCTGGAAAACGCGGCTGGTTTTCCTCGGTGTCTCCTGACTGGGAAGGGCACGCAGCCTCCTCCCTGCCACCTGAATCCTGCAGCAGTGGTGAGGTGGGTTTGCTGTGCCAAGCACGGAGCCAGATTCAGGATCCAATTATCCCCCGTCTTGTGTCCCTCACCTCTGGTGGCATGCTTCACAGAAGCAGGGAGCGAGGGGCTCCTGCCGTGACTAACAAAATAGATTACGGAGACAGCCACTTATCTTATTTGTCATCTTGCCAAAGGAAGGCTGCTCCGAGGTTCTGAAGCAGGAGTGAGTTCAGAAGCACAGGCTCAGCGCGAGCAGCTTACATCCCACGCCCTTCCCCATCCTGCGCTGATGCTCCAGGGGAAGGAGGGACCAGCCCGGAGCCCCTGGACCAGGACGGGCTGTGGGAACTGGGGCCTGCTGGCCTTCAGCCCGCTAGTGAGCCAGGAGGAGGGAAAGCCAGTCCAAACATTGACTACAAATCCACTTTCCTCCTGCTTTATTTGTTTCTTTCTCTTTCCCCTTTTCCTTCTCTTGCACCAAAGCTGGTCCTTTGTGATGCTCGTGGTCCTGGGTTTGCTTGTGTGGGTCCCGCACATTACACTTAAAAGTTCCTTGAACCCCGTGTGGGTGACGAAGGCTTTAGAGGTGAACCGATGTGTGTGTGGATAACATCATTTGGTGGGGGTAAAATGAAAGTTTACATTCTCTGCCTTTCTTCCAAGAAAGCTTAAAATCATGTTCAAAAAATTAAAAATAAATAGAGAAACAGAAATAAACAGAGCCCTCCCCCGCACAGCGCAGATTGACATTTGGCCACTCATGCACACAGCACACCGACGGTCCCCGAGACAGGGACCATGGTGGCCTCCAACAAGTCCTGTGGCAAACCTCTGCCTGCAGTCCTGGTCTCACTCCTCAAGCCCAGCTCTGTAGCAGGGACAAGTGGCCGACTCAGCAATACAGTGGTGACCCAGAGAGCAGAGGGCTCCGCGGGAGCTTCCTTGAGCTGGTCCTGGCCCCAGCTCACTTCTCTGCCGCAGGACCTTTGCTGTCGGCCAGGAGACTCCACATTGGGAGCTCGGCCCCTGGCAGAGCCCTGGAGGGTGAGGAGACAAGGCCCTACTGGCCACTCATTCTCATCCTCCCTCCCCAATTGTTTGTAAATGAACAATTAAAAAGACATCACAGCCTCGTAGCCTGTGGTCTCCATGTCTCAGCCAGATAGGGAACTGACCGTCTCTCTGAATCCAGGATGGGGCAACCCACTAACTCCATTGCCACGGTGACTTCTATCGCTCGGCCTGGTCCTAGCTCAACTCGGGGAGTTGGATTACGAAATGATTTGTGGTAATGGGAGAGAAGGAGAGGGCTATTCTGACTTCAGGAAGCAGCGCCGCGAGTTGGGAATGATGTATGGCGCGGAGCATCCATGGCCAGCGCCGTCGATGCGAGAGGCACAACCGGCTTTCCCGCTGTGCCCGCCGGCTCTTCGTAGCCAGACACGCAGACCCTGGGCTCAGTCAGCAGCCACCGTCCAGAAAACCACAGCAAGCCCCTAAGTTGCATATAAAATACAGCCGGCTAACAGGCATGCTGTTAATTAGCCGCGAGTGAGGGGAAGGAGGAGAAGATGGATTTCCATACACACAAATATCCGCTCCTCCTCCCTCTCAAGTCCTCCCTTCCACCCGCCTTCATGAAAGCCAGCAAAGAAGCTCAGCCATCTTTCTCATGAAAGCTCACATCCACCGGCCATCACACTTCGAAAGGTGAGGGGCTCGGGGGCTATTTGTACTTCCCTTCTTCCAGCTGGAAAATGAAAGAGATGATGATGATGATTGGGAGTGGTGTCTTCAGCAGGGGGAAAAATACTCAGTTTTAAAGATTTCATAAATACTTTAATTATGAACTGCTCAGATTTCTGTTTTGTTTTGCTTTTTCAGAAATTCCTTATGATTCATTTCCAAATACTAATGGTCCAAGGACCCCAGGGGTGAATTTGCTGGATCCTGTAGGATCCAGACACCCAGCACTCACTGAATGCAGCCTGGTCCAAACGGCATCCGCCACCGCCAGGGCAGAGACCTCCAGGATGAAGGCAGCGGCTCTGTCACACAATGTATCATCATGATTTAAAACAGCAAAATGGTGCCAAATAATTAGCAGATGAAACTCGCAGATTCCAACTGTATGACTAGGAGATGAAATTAGCCGTTTATGGATTTCAGAAAGAGAGGAGACTGAAATGTTTTATAGTGTAGTTAAAGAAAGTCATTGAATGAGTCCCTCATGTTGAACATTTCCTGATGTCAGAAACAGGGTGGATGACACAGAAATCATAAATCCAGTCAGTAAGTGTTAAAATCACTTTAGCCTGCCATCCTGGCAGAATCAATAAAGTTGAAGAGAGGACTTCTATATACACGGGCCTGGCTCCACGTCCCTGCAGGTCTTCACTCTGCCCATCTGTAGAGGGAGGGGCCCCCACTATGTGTGTCTGAGTCTTAAATACCTGCTTCTGAAGAGCTGGCTTTGCGCTAAGCTCATGTGCTGTGACCCCAGCTCCACACCTGACATGTGCGCACGGGCACTTCTGCCCTCATGGGTCGGGCACCAACAAGTGCTCCAGCACACTCACAGCAACATTTCCTTTCTAACAAAGCAAAACTGGAGCTCTGAGGCCCGTTCCGGTCCCCATCGGTGTCAGGTAGTGCTTGATCGGCTCCCTGGCACCGTGTGACCCGGCAATTATCTCCTGAATGGCAGGCGAGGAGTGTGTGCTAATAAAAGTCCTGGCCTGGTTTTTGAAACCAGTTGCCCAAGAGGAAGGCCCTGAAGACGCATGCTGGCGGAGCTTCGCGTACCTGGAATGACAAGGGCTTGTGTTTGTTCACTGAGGGCAAAAGAGTCGGAATTTGCTCCAAAATTTGTCCGCCAGCTTTGTAAATGGGAGCCTTCCCTACAAACCTGAACAGGATCTGGAGCCCCACCCTGTGGGGGGGGGGAGCTGTAGGTCCCCAGGGGAGCCCTCCCCTGCAGGGTGGGGGCAGAGCCACCCAGCCAGGAGCCCTGCCAGGTGCCTTTGTCAGAAACCTGCTTTCCTCCCTGGGAAGGTGTGTGCAGCCGTGGGCTGGCAGGTCCAGCTCGCCCTCCCTGGACGGTCCAGCTAGTGCTCAGGTTCCAGTGCCTCTGGCGTTGGCAAACACGGTTTCCTTGCTTGTCCCATTTAACTGTCTGAATTAAGTCCTTTTTTTTTTTTTTTTCAAACAGCATAGAGAATTTTTCAGAGGAAAGGAACACAGAAGCCAGCCCCGTCCCCCCACCCCCAGTCCTTTCTCTGGCCTCCTCTGGCATCTAAGTGTGCTGGACTCCAGCAGCACAGGCCTGGGGCAGAACTGGAGGGGGGGACACGGTGCACTCAACTGACAAACAGAAGCAAACACCTTTCCTGCAGGTTCTACATAATCGCCAAACAAAACTAGGGAGAAGGTATTTTTGATGTAAATTCCAAGCAGCTGTGACCCTGTCTTTTCTTGAGGAAATAACACCATTTCCTAAAGAGCCTCTCACTGGGATCGAGCAGCATCACAATTTCCTTTCTTGTTTACTAAAAAGCCAAGATTTTGGCTTTTGTGTCACACCTGAGCATATTGGCTGGCCGCGAGCGCCGCATCCTATTCCCTGTTCTGCAGGGCGAGCACAGCTGCGCTCTCCGAGGACGTACCTGGGCGTGCGCTGTGAAGAAAGCCATTTCACGGTGCCAGCGATTCGCACGCCAGTGCCACTTGGACTGGCAGAGACTGAGAACTTTGTGCGACCACAGCGGAGTGGGTGCAAATGAATCAGATATGAAAATGTCTGAAGCAATAAATTAACACGCAGCAGGGGGGGTGATAGCTCAATCCTGCCTAGCCCAACTCTACCTGACACCCAGGGCTGTTACAGGAGGTGGGACTCAGGACGGTACCAGAGCGAAAATGAACATTCCCCAAAGAGCCCGAGCTTTGCAATAGGTATGTAATGTGATTCTGCCGACGAACCCAGACGGCTCTGATAGTATTTGCGTGTTGAAATCCCAGTACCTTGTCAGCAGACTTCTCCCTCATCTCGCTTTTATTTAATGCAAAAGGAATGCCTTTGACAGTTAGAACTGACTATTGAAAATTTGGATCCTAATGAAGCTTATCAATGTGCTTCCTAATACAAAACAAATAATTCTGCAGGTCCCTCTTTTTCTCTGTAAAGTAGATATTGCAGCCTTGACAATAGCAGTTGACTGAACAAAAGATAAAAATCATTCTAAACATTGTCCCTGTGTCCTCTGCCGGGTACCTGAGACTAACAACACTTCCTCACTCGAGGAAGTCCTTAATTTGGGCTTATTCTTTGAAACATAGCGGGTGGGAAGCCTGAGTTATTTTCCTGGAGCAAAGCTTTGTGAGAGATATTTAGAATATGTGCCGCCAAAATGAATCCGGGAACCTATTCACATTCCGATTGCTCTGAGCTGTGTTTCTCTTCTTGATATTTTGTTTGGAATATTTCATGTTCAAGGTCTACAGAGGTAAGATCTTAAAGTGCACATTACTATTATTTTAAATCAATAAATTGCTTCTGGAGTCACATAATACCTAAGCCCAGTCCTTCCACACTTTTAAAGGAAAAGCAAATTTGAAGAATCACATTCGTTTCTCGCCTTAAGGTTGAGAACAATACATTTTTTATAGACACTCCATTTTTATTGTTGGTGAGGAATTTCCAGGCTAAACAATGAATCTTATATTTTGATTTCCTTTTTAAATATGCCATCAGCCTTTCAAATAAATACAGGACAGTTTTAACTATAAAATAAATGCATATCATTTTTAACGAGAGGAGATGGTATTCTCTCTCCAACCTTAACTTTCTGTTTCTAAAAACTACATAAACATATTTATATTAAGTATGAGGCTTCTGGGAATGTTGGTGGATTAAACAGGATCGCAAGATGCTGATAATTTATGTCACCTCTCATTTTAACCACCCAGTAAATGAATTCCTATGGTCTTATTTTTTTTTCTATTTTTTTTTAAATTCACTCAGTTAGTTTTCCTATGCAGTAATTTGAAAAATTCTCACTGCTTTCGCCCCCTCCCCAAATTTTAAATGCTCATTGTAGCAATTATAACTTAGTTAGTTTAAAGTCAGATAATTAAACATACAAAGATAGACTACTTTTTTTTTCTCATCTCTCCTTTGGAGACTGGAATTTTAGCACAGCTAAAGCTATGCAAATTGGATTCAGTTGTCTGTAATTTCTTGCAGCATATTAAGACCACTTGCACTCAAGTCACCCCTGCTGCGGGGAACAGTAGTGTTTCTTCAAGAATAACATCATATATTGAGACGCGATACCTAGGACAACTTCTGCCCGGGAAGGGTTAGCAACAAGAACACGGTGCTGAGGGCAGGAAGGACAGCATATTTCATCCAGCCACACAGCTCGTCTGCTGAGCTGGAGTAGGCAAGAGGAGGCAGGATCGCCCAGCATGCATACAAAGCACAGCAACTCATACTTCAGCAAGGAGGAGAAATAAATACTGCGAGTCCAACTGAGAGCTTTTCAAGGGGCTTTGCTACTTAAAAGTTTATAATATTTCATGGGCTACAGTTTCTTTCCTCGAAGACAGTTTTGGGAGACCACATGTTTACTGATGGCTGGTATTTTTTTTAACGTGTAAATTAACAAAGGCAGAGGCAGAATCACTACTGGGGCTCCTGGATGATCTCCAGGGAAGAAAGGGGAGGGGCCATTTGTATCTCACATGCCTTCTGCTAGCCACAGGGAGGCCAGGGCCAGGTCCTGCATCTGGACTGAACCTGCTGTCTGGTGCCAGGGACTGTGCTGTGGGGCTGCTCCACAGAGGGGTGACTCGTGTGTGTGTGTGTGTGTGTGTGTGTGTGTGTGTATGACATATTTTCCTTCTACTCCCCAGTCTCTGTCCTTGCTTCCCAGAGGCAATTTTGGTCCCAGACAAGGGGCTATTTATCTCTTTCCATGTCCCTCCATCTCTCTCTCCCACTGGAAAACACATTGCATGCTGCCTCTTCTGAGGATGCTTGATATAAGAATGAGGTGAGATTTCCTTCTGGCTTGGTACAAACTTCCTGCAACGTGCACACACGTGCACACTCAGGACTGACTTGCTGTCACCAGCTGACCAAACCACCTCAATCTGTCAGGTCCAGGTAGGACCCCTGTTGATGGAACTGCGATCTTGCCCAACGCTCAGGCCAACTAGTGGCTCTCTGCCCACTCTTTTCCAGGCTTTTCTCAGCATGCCCAGGGTCCTGAGGGCTGCCTCTCCCTCTGGTGGCTCTCCTGCTACCCTGGGCCCTGGGTTTGATGGGGCTTTGCTCACATCCCCTCTCCAGCAGCTCCGGGAGAACCTGGAGGTGTGGTCCTGGGACTTCACTTCCAGAGACTGAAATAAGCTCCGTGCCCATGAGGCTGCCAACTCTGGATGCCATTCACGACGATAGTTTTAAGCCCCCTGCCATTGTCTTACCCTGTGTGTATGATTATCTCCTCACTGTAAGTGAGGCCCTACAACTCACATGGTAAAAACCCTCTCATTGTTGCTGACTTGCTGATTTTCTATGAAAAACAAGGAGAACTCAGATAAGTTGGGGTTTAGGGGTGCAATGAATGAAGATGTGACCCTTCAGCCGGTGCTGGAAGGTCCTCCACTTCGTGTTGAGAGTCCAGTTCTCCCCGAGCTGAGGCCCAGGATCCAGCTGATGGTGCTGCCCTCCAAACAAAACCAGTCCATGACTCTGTGGTGGGGTGTGCACCTGCCCCTACACCCAGAGTCAACCAACGCTGCAGCATCCCATCCAAAGGGGCTTGCACCTGGAGGAAGTGCCCGAGGCAAAGGAAAATTGAGACTCCTGTTACTTTTTGTGATTAATTTATTTAAGCCTCCTTTTCCTTGAAAATCTACTCAATGAAATTTGGTCTCATCAGCAGCGATGAGTGTTGTGGATTAGCCTGACCCCCAGAGTGGCCCACACTGAAAACACCAGCCCAGCCGGTGGGAAAAGCCCTGAGTTCCCATTTCAAGTGTGTAGCTCACTTCTGAGACAATAGGTCGTCCACAGGCACAGGAGCCCTGGAGGAGCTGGCCTGCTTTAACACTCCAAACAGGGTCCTGCTTCCCTTCCTTTCCAGAATATTCTGGGGGTCACGGGTTAGACAAGAGATATTCTTGAACTTGTGTGTTTGAAATCAAATATCATTGTTTCTAATTATCTGGGTCAGGAAAACACAGAGGGGAAGTGCAAAAGGAAAAGGGGAGATCAAGACTGAGCCTCAAAACTCTATGCCAATCCAGGGCTGTAAATCGCAGAACCTTTCTCTACAAACTTCTGCTTTTATTTCCCTTAAAATTGTAACTACTGTCTGTAAGCACAGTGCCCCATACCAGAAATGCCGCCTGGCCCCTGCGGATGTGCTGGACAGCCACCGCCGTGGGGCAGGAGGAGACAGTGGGGCTGGAGCAAGGTGAATCCCGCAGGCAGCCCGCCGATAGCAGGCTTCCTTATATAGTACTTGCTTCCAAATTTCCTTTACACTTTGTTTACTATATATTCCAATAGTGTAATATTAAACAAAAACAGTGTGTCCTACGTCAGGATGATTGATTACTGCACAGTCGCAAGGTCACCTCCTCGGGACAGGCTGGGTGCAGGAGGGGCTGTCTGACTCCTACAGTTAACACTATATCCGCATTGTATGAATGTCAGCAGCAATCCAGTGATTTATTGCTTGGAAGGCTCTGTTCAATTTTTTCTGCCTGACCAAATTGCACATTTTCTAGAAAAAGAAGCAAAAATATTTCAGCACATGGATCACCTCAACTCCTCATCCCCCGCTGTGCTGTTCCGTGGTGTCTGCCGGCGTGCGGGATCCTGCATCCTCTCCTGCTCTTCACCTTCCCCCTCTGCTAGATATTTGGCAAAAATGATCATTACACTAATGAAAAGGTGCGGCAGGGGATTAAGGGCTTCTTAATCAGATTTTGGTAACATCTGTGGGCCATGAGCAGGGGCAGCTGTACGCTGTGTTTCTTCATTCTAGCTAGATTTACTTTGGATGTAAAATTGCTAGCCTGGGGGAGACGGGCTGGGGCTGGATGGGGGCCCCCTGCAGCAGGGCACAAGCAGAACCGTGGCAGAACCCGGCAGAATTTCCCCCTTTCCCTTTTACTAGAAGAGACACAATGAAACCAAAGAAGCATTTTTAGAAGAAACTATCCAGCCAAATGGAACAGAAATCTCTGCCCACCCAGGGCACACCAGCCTGCAGCTTTCCACTCACGAGCTAGCCATGGTTTTAGAAGGAGATTCTCCTCCTGCGCTCACTCAACCCAGCTCGCCTGAGCTTTAGGACCAGCCCTGCTCTGCATAAATCCAGGTGAACCTCAGAGCATACCTAGTCGGGTTTGGTGTCTAAATATTTTAAACTTAACTTGCTTTGATTGCTACTTGTCTTTTCTTTGGAGCTATTTAGGTTTCAGACACTCAGATGGTGATTAAGCTAAAAACTGTCCCTCAGGTTTGCATCACAATCAGGTATTATTTATTTGGGACTCTCAACCGGCAGAACTGCATGCTCTGAAATGTTCCAAATAAGCAAAACAGATTGGACAAATGTCAATAATTTATAATTTTTTTTTCTGAAATCCAACAGGCCAGTGAAATGTCTCTGCATGTCACAGCTGTTGGCTTTGTTTAATTTTCTGCAGGGGAAGAAGGGGTACGGAGAGAGAAACATCCCCATCCTGAATGGACCCTAGTTTTGATGTCCTGTGGGCTATAGAGCACTACTGTTCATTCTTTCTTGTGGGCCAATGAGTTTTTTAAGATCCCAGTGACTCATCAGGAACAATTTCATAAAATATTCCAAATCAGCTAATATTAACTACTAAAATCAATATATTTCCTCTTATCTTCCACATGTTTCCTTTCTGGGTAAGAATGGCTGTCCCATATGAATGCACGTCTCTGGGAAAGAAGAGCCCAGGTGTGCATAGGTGTGTGCAGGTGTGTACAGGTGTGCCATAACTGCCCAATAGGGTTTGGCAGAAAACAAGCCAGCTATCCTGGGCATTGACCTACACTGTTCTGTTCTTATCAGACAACAGGCTTTACTCTTTTGGTAACATTCAGAAGTATCTTTACTAGACATGCATGTGGCCAAAGGGTTCAAGCTTTGCAGGCCACAAGACTCCTTTTAGGGCAGAACCAGTCATTTGTGTGAAAGAATGAAACCAAATGTGCACTCGGTGACTGCAGGTGTGACACTTGTGCATGTGTGTAGGTGCAGCCTGCTGACCGACAACCTGCGTGCTGACTCCACACCGACTCCCAGCTCTCCTCAATGGGACCCAACACTGGCTTTTCCCTGGAGGGCACTGAATCTACCCTAAAGACATGGCAGAGAACAGAAGGGGAAGAAAAAAAACTTTAGTTGTGAAAAATAAAAGAAACATACGAGAAAATGCTTTGAACTGAAAGTGACCCGTGTGCGCGAGGTCAAGACCACCAACCCACCTGAAGTAGAGAACTGTCTGTCGTGGTGGCATGCCATGCACTCCTGGAGAGGTCTTACTTCATGCTGGGCTTTGGGCTCACAGGAAGGAAGTCACCCACACCTGCTTTGCCCTCATCATGCCAACGGCAGCTGTCCTGGGGCTGACCGAGGACAGGTCTGTGGCCCGCCATGTTGGGGATGACCTCTGCTTGCCTCTTGTGAGCTTTGCCTGATGCTCTGGATGAGATCCTATGAGGACCTTTCCTTCCTTCCTTCTTACGATGACAGTGCACACACACACACACACACACACACACACACACACACACACACACATCCTTCTTGTACCTTTGAGGTGTCTCCCCAAGGCCCACATTCCTGGGGGTGGCGTTTCCCGAAGAACCATCTCTGGTGTGATACTAGGCAATGCTGTGCACCTAACAGTGAGCAGCACCCAATCAGAAAACAACATCCTTCAAAAGGAGTTTGTGGATTTATCTCAAAGTAGTGGAAGGGACTCTGAGAAGGAGCATCCCTGTACCTGGAAGGAACCGCCGGACTTTTTCCTTCCGTTCCTTTCCTTTATGCCATTTGGTAGATCTTGCTTTCCTTCCTTCACCTTTTGGTAAAACCGCAAGTCCCAGCCCTCTTCCGGGGAAGCTCGCCTCCAGTTCCCACTGATTCACACGCAGCGCAGATTGAATGATGGGCTTTGGTCTGTTCCTACCTGGGTGGAAATTCACGACTTCCTAATTGGTTCCTTCTTCCTTTGAATTCACATCCCAATGAGTGGCACATTAGTGGCAGTAAGGGGAAAACACCTGGAAGAAGAATCACAAGGAAGTCAATAGGAAGGTGTGGGTTATGAGGCCAAGGGTCCACTGCCAGCAGCTGTCCCAGGCAACCTGACAGAGCAGCTGACCAGTGCAGGCTGTCCCCATCGAGGCCTATGGATTTAAATGTGTGCATCTAGTCTTTTCCTTTGAAAAGCCCCAGGCCACATGTACTGACAATCCGCATCATGTTATAGATAAAACGTCCCTCACCAGACACCACACACAAGCACAAAGCAAGGAATCCAGTGATATCCCAAGAGGACCACAGGCCACCAGAGGTCTAGGCTCCTCCTCCAAGGAGACACTGTTCCCAGGGGAGGGGTCCTGAGGGTTTCTCTGGGCCCAGGAAGAAGGCCCACTCCCTCCCCTGGACCCTGGCATTTCTGAGCTGCTCCAGAGGGCCTTATGTCTCCAGTAGCTGTCTCCACTTGTGTGTGGATGGCTCAGTGGCATCGCTGACCCCTCGGCTTGGAAAACAGAGGGTAACATGATTTTTTCTTTCTCAGTTCTTCCCAGAGGTAATAGTCCCTGCCCAAATGCATACGGCAGCACCGGATCACAGGCGGATCCCGATTGGTCGTTGCTGGGACACCATTCCTAGAAGTCCCAGGCAGCATGTCTAAGAATATGTCAGTACACTGCAGACCCTACAGGTGCCCGTGGGCAAGGTGGGTATTTTGGGATCAGGATGGCATGGGTAATTCTGAGCGTCCTCCTTGCAGGAGCCGGGAACTGCAATGGCAGGGCTGACTCCCCCCTTTACAGAGACAGGCCGGAGAGGCACCCTAATTAAACAAGCAGGAGATGAACAAGGCCACGCTGGTGGAACGCAAGCTACTGTGAAATAATAAAAGACAGGGCAGGAAGCCCGACCAAGTGGTCGTGGAGAGTGGTCCCAAGGCTGAGGCTGAGTAATCCCTGATCCTTATTTCCATTGAATTCTTAGGGTTCTTCATCAAAAAAGAAGGGGGGAAAAATCACAGCTTGAATAATTTAAATGAAAATATGTCTAAGGATGTTATGTGACAAAATTTCTGTAGCTCTGTCCCAACCACATTTTGAAGGAATGTTTTTGAAAATTACCTGGGCACTCAGTAAAAAGTTAACGCTTTTTTAATTACAAGGTTTATGTCACTTGGTGAAATTTTAATGTAATGAAACATTCAGCTGGACCTTGTGCTGGATGTAAAATAAAATTATTCATTGAAAATCAGACCACAGGCCACCTACTGTTTTTTTTAACAAATGGTTGAACTATCACGGGGTTACAGAACTTAACATGTAAATTGCAGTAGAACTTATAATTTCTGATTCAAATCCCTAAAGACTGCCATTTAAGTCAAATATATGAGTGAAATTTTGCTTCTGTGCTATAATAATGCAATGAGATGGTCAAAAATCTGCCCATATCTAGAGTAATTATTAACCCAATAATAATGTATTTTTAGTTATTTAATCAAAGGTATAAAAATTACTGATGTCAAGTTCTTCTTATAAAAATGAAGTTTTAAACACCAGCTTTTAATTTCAAGGGTGACAATGCTAAATCTAACCCATTAGGGGAATTTCTCGCACAGCCAAGTAGTACAAGCTCAAGAGAAAGATTGCTGCTCATATTTCAGGTCATTACTAAGAAATAGCAGAAAAGCACTATTTTTCTCCAAAATGGTCTTGAACTAATTTTTAACATTAACTGAAATTGATCAATCTTCCAGAAGCCCAGCTTGATCTACGGGCTAAGATAAGAACCATGAAGCAAATCCCCTGGAAATCGCGCATCACCTAGGTAAGCACCGTTGGAGGTGAACGGAGCTGAATGTTTCTGCCACTCTGGGGCCAAGGGCTACTGTTTTCTATTTCCTGCTACAGGGAACAGTGAGGGAGTGGCTTTATATCACCTGGGAGCAGTCACAGAGGTTTTCCTCTGCCTCAGGGTGGGGCAGTTGTCACCACAGAGGTTAAAAGCCTCTTAGTAATATGGAAATTTCAATTTTGCCATGATGTCTGCTAAGCAGGTCAAGTTGCCCACAAGCTCCTGGGTTCACCGGCTGCTGAGGATCGTGGTCCTCGTGGAATTCCTCTGGACAAAGCCTCCACACTTGCACTGGTGACAGAAGCCTCCACATTTCTTGACTCTGGCTGCTGGTACCCCAAGACATTGGAAAGTACCATTTTGTTCTTGCAGCCGGGGGGTGTAAACTTTTTCCACCCTGTCTCCTCCTCTTCTTGGAGGTCAGTAGGATCCACCGGGTTTCCACCTGGCATTGGGGGAATATGGAATTTGTTCTAGAGCTTCCAGAAAAGCAGAGACCATCCAAAATACAGGATGCTCCCCAAAGTTCTCACCAGCCAAATGACTTGGCTTCCTCTGGTACCCTACATCTCCACTGACACCCCCACAAAGTGACAGGATGGTGTTGACTCCTAATTCATTCCTGTTTTCTGGACAGCACATGACTGGGCAGAGAGATGCCCAGAGAAAGACAGGCAGCAGAAAAGGACCTGAGGACACAAGAAGGAGGAAGCCAGAACCTAAATATTTGAAAGCCACCCCACAGCAGAGCCTTAAAAGAATGAACGGGTGGCCTCTGGAAACAACAGCTGCAGCCGCCAATGCACACTGGCCAGCACCCTTCCTTAAAGCCCTGGTCACTCCGGGCACCACAGCTGCCATCCCCTCGCTGCTGCCAGGTACAGGGTCATTCTCGGGTCTGTGCCCGCCCATCCTGGGGTCAACATCACTGGGCCTGGGCAGGCTCTGCTGGTGCGGCCCTCCCGCTTCCCTGAGGACAGGGTAGGGCAGTTGGCAGCGCCCCTCCCCTTGCAGGCCCCTCCTGCCTCCCTGGCTGGTGCGATTCTTCAGTGATCCTGGAATCTGCCCTGTCACTGCTCTTCCATCGTTATCCAAGTTGATCGGTCATCTCCGTGCCACCACCGGTCCTTTCGATCCAGTGCCAACTGCATTAGGGAAAACTGTCAGTCCTGCGCCCTTCCGTTTACGCTGAGTCTCATTAACACCTCTCCTTCCTCTGGCTACATGCCACTACGATTTAAGGAGACTCTTGTTACTAAACATGAGAAAAAAACTAAAAAGATGTTAGAATACAGTTGTGGGTCTGCCTTATTCCAGCTCACAAACACCGAGCAATTCCGAGTTAAAATAACTCCCAGCAGGCTGCAGAGAACTTTGAGCCCGGGCAGTTCAATTTAGACCAGATTCACGCCTGAATCCTGGGCACAGAGCTCTGGGGGAAGCACTGCAGTCAGTGAATTTTAAAAATAAGTTCCTGCAAAAACCAATATCTCTGAATTTTCTAACCAACCAGAGGAAACTGGGTCTAGAACAGATAGACACTATGAATATCATAAGGAGAGCGGAGGACCTCCCAGAGCCTGTGCATCTAGGACAAAGTAGTCTCCCTTGAACAGGCTCCACAGGCAGAAAGGGGGCTGTGTCCCCTGTAGGGCCAACCTGCCTTCCTTCCATTTCAAGGGTAGCCCTGTGCTTTCAGGACGGTATCTTTTACTAATTGCCCAAACACTCTTAGAAAACTCACCCAGAGGGTAGCCACAGCTGAGCCTCTGCAAGGACGAGGGCAATGCCTGGACCTGACGTGGGCGTGTCAGTCATCAGGGCCCGGAGGGTCATCCAAGAGCTCCCAGTGTCTGGTTGTCGCAGGAAGTCATCATCCAATCAAGTTCCCAGAGTAGCAAACACCTCGCTGTGGCATAGCTGAGGCAGAGGGCCCCACCTCAGGCTTGCATGCCACCTGGCTTTGTCCTTGCTGCTCGTTGCCCTCGATGGAGTTCATGCCCATCTTGCCACACTGTCCTCCTGCTCAGGCCTCTCTGAGGGAAAGATATGTCCGGCCAGCAGAGTGAGCAGCACAAGGCACCAGCCATGGCCTGAGCTCATCCTGGCATCAGGACAAGCTTTGGTCTGCAGGCCTGGGCATGCGGCCAGGATGCCATTTACGCTGCGTTCAGTGGAAGCCTCAACCCGTGGAGCCAGCCACATGCTGGATGGATCTGCACGACTCGATTGGGTCCACAGGTACCCAGCCTGCGATGACCAATTAGCTGCCAAACAAAGGAAGTGTGTCCCTCGTCCTCCAGGTGCCCGTGCATACATGACCTGCTATGGCCACGCCTTCCTAGACTGACTCTTCTTTCTCCCTCACTAGACTGTGGGCCACCAGCAAGCCATCATGTGGCTTCAGGGCCCAGCACAGAAGTGCATGACAAAGACCGGGGGAGTGTGGCCTCCGAGGACCAGCCGTAGGTTGGGATGGAAAGGTTCACATGGATCACCTGCTGATCTGCAGTCGTTTGGGTTTGGGTACCTGAAAAATCAGGAAGGTGAGAGGAGGGAAACTGAGGCTGGGCTGAGGGGTTCACTGGGAGGAGCTCGTGACTCCCCTGGGAGGGATCCCATGATCCCGGGGGCCAGCATCAGCTGGCCACTTTCAAGTGCTGGCCACATCAAGGGGGCATTTCAATTACGTGGTCTAGTGGTCTGATATCCTCAACAGGCAGAGCCAACCACCCTCCTCCATACGGAAAGTTTTAAAATGCTTAACGGCTCCCTAGAGTGGAGACCTCTGTGCAGGAAGTGCGGCATCTTTATTGTGGGTGTTCAGATATTTCCAAAGTCAACTCTGATATTCTGGTGGGGCCCACTTCTTGTGCTCATAGTGGGGCCACTGTGGGTGTGGGGACTCCGGACACTCAAGAGTGGAGAGACTGCAGCCATACAGGGGCCAGAGCACTCACCATGGCTGAGCCACCCGCTCCAGGTAGCCCCAGGCCCCGCAGGATCCTG
Source organism: Ictidomys tridecemlineatus (assembly GCF_052094955.1). Classification (NCBI taxonomy): domain Eukaryota; kingdom Metazoa; phylum Chordata; class Mammalia; order Rodentia; family Sciuridae; genus Ictidomys; species Ictidomys tridecemlineatus. The sequence continues at coordinate 3,244,280 of NC_135477.1, read as the reverse complement.
CAGTACACTCTACGCAGGACCAGGAAGCCCGAGGGCTTGGGGACGATGCTCACATCAGTCTGCAGCCCACGCCTCAGTGCCCACCTGAAGAAGGGCCTCTTGACATTTTGTGTGAATATTTTCAGTGCTGGTTTTTCTATATCTATATATCAAATAATTTATTTTGAATGCAACAAATTAGAACAAACTAAAGAAAATCCTTTTTTTTTTTTTTTTTGGTGACTGTTATGGACTGAATGTTGTATCTTCCCCAAAATTCATGTTATGGAGACCTCACACTCAATGTGATGGCATTTGGAGGTGGGGCCTTGGGAGCTGATTAGAGTTAGGTGAGGTCTTTGGGACAGGATTGGTGACTTTATAAATGAGACGTGGGTGTTCAGCACTCTGTGCCACTCTGTGCGAAGCTGCATCAGAAGGCAGCCATCTTCCAGCCAAAGAGAGGGCCCTGGGCACCAGGATCGCAGGCCTGCAGCCTCCAGGACCCGGGAGGAATGAGCTTCGTCGTCCAGCAGCTCCCTGACTCTACAGATGGACATCCTCCACCCCAGCAAGCCCAAAAAGCAGAAATACCAATTTTTGTCCTTGAGATTAGTAAATTAAAAACTGACTTTACAAGGGATAGAAAGAGAAGAGAGGAAGAAGAAAGAATATGAAAGAGAAAAGAAACTGAGGAACGATTTAGACTGAGGGAGAGGTCGAGATGTTAAATGCCAACCTTCAATAAAAACTGATTTTTAGAGCCAACTTATTTACTCCTAAAATATTTCTATGTAATTGACATCATTTTTATAAATGCCTGTATGAATGGCATGGCTATAATAAGCATCTTTTCTGGGCTAGATTACACCATCGTACCAAGTTAGAGTCCTAATTATCAGGTTTTCCAGGGAACAACTGGCTGCATGCACTTGTACTAAAATATATTTAATTTGGTTTTATATAGCACCTTTTAGTACACACTGTGCCTTATTTCAAATGCCATAATGAGTGATGAATTAGACACTAGCAGAACTGTGTCTCCTCTAATGGAGTAGGCACTACAGCCTCAGCAACAGCTGAAACTGGAAAGCCAGGCTTGTGTGGACACTCTGTCCTGTTCTTCAGGATGGGCAGTCCTGTTCTGCCCTTCCCAATGACTGTGCAATGCAGATTTAGTAGCCAAAGGCCAGGGACCTGAAGGGACCAGCATGTGATGTTGGCATGCCCACTGGTGGGGATGTTCCAGAGGAGCTGAACTCACCTCCTGCCCAAGGGACCATGGTGGCCTGGCAGGCAGAGAGGACAGCTGGAAAGGGTGGAGCTGTCCACACCTGTGCCCCAAATTGCAGGTAATTGGCCACTGTGTGGCCCCAAATATGGATTGAGTATAGATTAGGAAATTTGATGACAGAAGACTTTAGGAAAGTCAGGAATACAGGGACTGGGACTCAGAGCCCTCTCTCCAGCAGGTAGATGGTCCCCAAGAGTCCTTAAGGGCCTGAATTTATACATATTTAAGGTGATGATCTGCCCCAGTTTGCTTGAACAGAAGATTCTCAGGACACAGGACTCTCAGTGGTAAGATGGCAATTCCTGGGCCAGCAGGGACTAGTGGATCAGTTCCCATATCTGGAGCAGCATCTCCAAAATGTGGAGGCCCATACCATATGAATGCCTTCATTCATTAGAAACCAAATGCTACACCCTAACCGCAGACCTACTGGTTGATCACTCATGGAGTGGCGTCCATCAACCACAGCTAAGCAGCACCTTTCCTGACCCATGAGTGTGATCAGCTCCCCAAAACCATTTTCTTAGAGAAACTGAAAGAAGCAGCACGTATGTTGTCACCAAGGAGGAATTTGCCTAGCCCCCTGTGGACTGGGACAGACCCCAATTGCCCTGACATTAACTAGGCCAAACCCTTGTGTGTCCTCCACACATCTAATAGGGCAAAGGTACCCTGCAGCTCACCTAAGATAAGGCAAGTGTCTCTATTTCCAGCCCCAGACAGTGAGAGCCAGCTGGAGAGGAAGGAGGGTGTGGTCCAGTGTAGCTGACACCCGGGGGTGCTTCTGCCCAAGTGCTCTCCAGGGGCTGAGAGTCTCCAGTAAGGAATGACAGCTTGGAAAGAAGAGAACCAAGTCTTCTGGGCCATGCCATTCCAAGCGTCCTGCCGGCACTCCAGGTGTAGATCCTGCTGGGCCCGCTGCTGAGACAAGACAGCCGGAGCTTGAGAGACTCCCTGAGTCAGGTGGTGGAGAACCAGCAGAGCCCAGCCCAGCAGAGCCCAAACCCAGGTTTCCCTCCTGTAGCCACCCACCACCCAGAGGCAGTCCATCTGAAGTCTTCAGTTATCAGTGTCCTTTATGCAAACACTCTAAGGACTGACTGACGCCGACACTGCCTGAAGACTTACATCACAGACTGACTCCTACACTGCCTGAAGACTTACATCACAGACTGACCCGTGTGCTCACAGGGGCTCAGCCCAGCCCCATGCTGCCACCATCCCACCTGGGCTTTCACTCAGCTCCACCCTTAACTGTGTGGCCTTGAGAAGGGTATGTGACGTGTCTGCGCTTCCCTGTCCTATTCAATCTCCAGAACAGAAACAGTAAATTCCTCACAGGTTGTTGTTAAGGTTAAAAAAAAAATAAGTTAAAAATAAAGTAAAATAAGAACAGGGCCTATCACATACTAAATGCTCAATAAATGTAAACTATCCATGCATCTTTGTGGCAAAATATATACACTAATGACTGCTGGGTTTGCAATATTACAATTTGGTCATAGATCGCCACGAGCTTCGAGAAGGAAGAGAGCTCATCTGTTTTGTTTTCTGCCTGAGGTTTGCTCTCAGCTGCAATGATCATGAAATTATATTCAATGGCTTGAGGCAGTTACCACGTGGAAAGGTCTAGCTGAGAACAAAATGAACAAACTTAGTCTCTGGCCTCCAAAAAGCTCCGTGAGTGGAGCAATAGCCATGTTCAATTGAATAATGATAGCAACTGTACTGTGCCAGCCTTCCACGCGCCAAGCATCTTGTGTTCACGAGCCGTTTCATTGCTTACAACAGTCTCACAAATTAATTGGTCCATCCATCAAATATTTAGCCTGTGCCTATTATAGGCCAGGCACTGTACTAGTTGCTGGGGATACAGCCATGAATAAGAGCCACCTACTCTGCCTTTACTGAGCTCTGCAGGGGGCACATGGGGTGCTGGTCTGTAGTTGTCAGTAGTGACCCTCTTTGATAAATGAGGACCAGGCTCCAGGATATTTGATAATGCCCAGGTGACATGGCCAGCATGAGATGCGATATGAATTCAAATCCAGGTCAGCCCAGTTCCAAGGCCCACGCACTCTCCTACTAGTACAGTGTTTATAGCCTACCAGGCTAACTAGAGGAAAAGTCAAACACAGAAACAACATGGAAGAGTATGGAGAAAGTACTGTTGAACGCCAGGGAAGGAAGTGGCTAAATCTGGTCTCCATTGCCTAGCCAGATTTTAGATACAGTAAATTTCACTTTGGACTTTAAAATAATTCCAATTTCCACAGGCAAGTAAGAGAGCTATTCTAAGCAGGACGAGGATGTGCAAATTAAAGGAGTTCAGAAAGGGGGTCCAGAGTCACGGTGCAGCAGGAAATGGCCTGAAATGTCAAACCTCAGAGGGGGAGGGGAAGATAAAGTTGGAGATGGGACTAAAGCTGGAGAAACTTCCACAGGCAGCTTGACAGTGACCTTGGGCACCATCCCAAAGTGCGTGGATTTGCCTGGTTGGATCCCAGGGTTTGGGTGGGAAAGCTGCAGGAGAAGCAGGGGTGTGAGGCAGGAGCTACTGCCTCCTCTCTTCTCCCTTCCTGGGCTGGACCTTTCAGAGGACTGCCCTTCCCAGGCTGCCCTTGTTCCCACGGTGGGAGAACCAACTGCCCAGCCCTCGAGTTCCTGCCAGACTTTCCAGCCCTTGCTGAAAAGCAGCCACTCGGGACATTATTCCTCTTGAGCTCCCATCTCTGATGTCACACAAGCCTCCCTATCCACCATTTACAGAAAAGCACCGTGAACACTGCTGCTTTCTCCACAGAATGGGCTCACCCAGCCATGAAGTGGGGCGTACACAGGAGCATCCCACCATCACATGGAAGTGGTCTCTGCGTGACCCAGCCCAAGCAGGCCCGGCAGGAACAAAGAGTGACCTGCTTCTCCAGCAAGTTCCCTGCACAAACCCCAGAGTCTGAGCAGCCAAATCCCTGCATTTGCAATGGCACCCAGGGCCCCTGCCAAGCTGACTGGGGCTGTTCTTCCAGCTTTGTTCCAGCTTTTTCCCAGCTTCTAACTGGGCCTTTCTCTTCCACTGAGATAGGACATTCTAGGCCCAAATGCTCTTGGTCCCACTCTTGCTGCCTGCCTCTGTCTCTCAGCCCACACCTGTGGCCTGTCCCCTGCAGTCAGCTAGCAGAGAAGAGAAGACTTGGGCTGGTTTGCAGATGGTCCAGTACGACATGGAGGTTCCACCCCCAAGTGGACGGTGCAGTACTACGGCCCTGTTCTGGGACATCCCTGATGGACATGGTGGAGTGGATTCCTCCTATGGTATGGGACTTCAACCATTGCTCCTAATGGTCACTTTTCCTATAAGGAAATACAGGCAGAAATTTGAGTATATGCCAATTCATGGGCTATGGCCAATGGCTTGACTGAATTGTTAGGGACTTGGGAGAGGTGTGACTGGAAAATCAGTGATAAGGAAAGTTGGGGGAGCAGTTATGAATAGACTTCTCCAAATGGGGAAAAAGTGAAGATATCTGTACACTACGTGAACACTCACCCAAAGCAGCCTCAGCAGAGGGAGAGCCAGAACCAAGAAGACAGGAGACTGTTGGGACACACGTCAGCTTCCCCTCTCAGTACCCCATCATCGTGAAGAGGCTCATGAAGAGAGTAGGCATGATGTCGAGGATGGGAGTCCCATGTGTGTTCAGTGACATGGATCCCCACTCTCCAAGGCTGGCCAGCCATAGCTTCTACTGGGCACTCCACCTACTGGCAGCAGAGCAATGATGGCCCGCACTGTGGTACCTTTCCCTGTCATGCCCTGCCAGCCGCTGGGAGATGGCTTCTATCATGAAAGGTGCAGCGTTTTGTTCTTACTGCACAGATACCCACCCTGCATACAGTTTTTTCTTCCTTTCACATAATGCTTCTGCCAAAACTGCCACCCGTGGACTCAGAGAACTTACCCACCATCACACTATTCCACATTCATGTTCACAGTAAAATCACTTCACAGCCAGTGAAATGTGGCGATGGGCCCACTGGTCTCCTCCTGTTCCCCACCATCTTGAAGAGCTGACTTGATTGCATGGCAGAATGGCCTTATGAAGGCAGTTGTGGCACAAGTTGGGTGTCAGGACCCTGCAGGACTAGGACAAGGTACTCCAGAACTCTATGTTCTGAATCAGCATCCAAAGTACGGTGTAACTTCCCTCATGCCCAGGACTTGCGGGCCATGCAGCGGGGGGTGCCCTGTTGCTCTTGGTAGCCTTCTAGCCAAATGTCTGCTTCTAGTTCCAATGGCTCAGGCCCTGCAATCTAGAAGTCTTGGTTCCAAAGGGGAAACAACAGTGATTCCACTGATCTAGAAGTTAAGACACCACCTGGACAGGTTGGGGTCCTTGAGCTCTGAATGATCAGGCGAGGAGTGAATTTCCTGAAAGAACTGGGTGACTGATCCCGACAACCAAGAGAAGTTGGAGTGATATTCCACAATGGGAATAAGGAAGACCATCTGGAAAACAGGTGACCTCTTGAGGTGTCTCTCAGTCTTCCCACGCCCCTGATTAAGGTCAATGGGAAGCCATAGCAACTCAATCTAGGCAGGACTCCTAGTAGCCCAGACCCCTTAGGAATGACATCTTGGGTCACTCCACCAGATAAAGATCCATAACCAGCTTAGGCATTCACTGAGAGCAAAGGAAATAAACAATGAGAACTAGAAATAGGTGATGATAAACACCAGCAAAAACCGCATGACCAGTTACAGAAATGAGAATGATAATCGCCATTAGTGTTTCCTCCCTCTTTGGTTGAGAATGTGTGGGTCTTTTTCTTCCCTTCATCCCTTTATCATGTGACGTACTGTATACTGGCTTTTATCATAATATTGAAATATTATTGTTAACTTTGCATAATGGCGTTTAAGTTCTAAATGTAAAGAATAAGCATCAGGAGCACTTCACTCCTTCCCTGGGAACAGGGTCAGTGCATTTCCACAGGACAGCTGCAACAGGCAGAATTGTGACCTGTGATCGCCTTTAATTGGAAATTAACTGTGCTTTAAGGAGATGCGTACATGAATGAGCTGGTGGGGTGGGAGGGCTTCTGATGGGTGGTTTAATGTGTCAACTAGACCTGGCCATAGGGTACACAGATATTAAGTCAAAATTATTCTGTGTGTTCCTGTGAGGATATTTTTGGATGAAATTAACATTTAAATCGATAGAACCAAGTCTGCCAGCTTTGTGGAGAGCTCATCCTGGCCTCTGTTTGGCACCACACAGACATGATTGCTATGGCAGGGTGAGGAGTCATACCAACCCATGTTTACCAGAAGCCATCCATGAGACAGGGAGAGGAAGAGAGACGGTGAGGCGAGCCGCGCTGGGACTGCTCTTTTTGTCTGGAGAGGGGTAATGGCCAAACAGAGTTAGTGTCTTAAACCATTTCTCTGGCAACCGAGGAAGAAGTCTGCACTACCAGAATGCAGCCCAGTTCTTATCAATACCGAACTTCTTTAAAAGCTGGGCCCTGAATAACTCACCTTGTTCCAAAATGAGTAATTATTTTTAAAAGGAATAAGCAAATGGGCAGAAAACATATTTAAATTTCCACTTTAAAAGTGAGAAAATGAATAGGAAAACACATAGTACATAAAGAATATTCACTGTTCAATATTCAAAAGAGTTTACAAGGAGGTGAATGAAGCTTACCAAACATGCCGATGAATTTTTAAAAGTTTAATGAAATAATTACTTTTCATATGGAAAATTCTAATGGCAGACCAAGATTTTTTAAATGAATTTTCCCTGAAATTATTGCTTAAACTTTTTCTTAATTTCTTTTTCAGAATTACTTCTTAAATACAAAATTTCAAAGCAGGGAAAAAATTATTTCTCAAAGACAAAATCTCAAGGAGTTCAGAAAATACAGGAATAGGCAACAGTAGAGAAGAAATGGGGGGGGGGCAAGACAACAAAACCATCATAGAAATGAGGGCCACATTGACAGCACCATCAAGACCTGTGACTGACACGCACACAAATGGATCCCTGGAGCAGAAGCTGCAGAACTGGAACAGAAAAGAAAACAGCTTTGAGATATAATTTAAGAAAACTTTCCAGAAATAAAAGGCAACTTGAACCTACAGACAGAAAGAGTACACTGTGGACCAAGAGAAATGGTACTGAGTGATCAATACTGAGACACACGCTAGTAAAGTTATTGATCCTCCAAAAGAAGAAAGAATCCTTTGGGGATCTAGAAGATTCGCCAGCTCTAAGAACCATTCGAGGAGATGAGGCTGGTGCATTTGGGGCTTGGAGCTGTATACCACCCCCACATCCCCAGGGAGGGAAGTGTTCCCAAACAAGCATGCGTGTGCGCACAAACGCATGACCCTACTAACACAGAAATAGCTCCAGCAGCTAGTCAGTGAAGAGGAGGAGTGGGCTAGAAATAGTGTTGGTTCACTCTCTTCCTCATTGTTCACTTCAGAATAAAGACGCCCCGTTTAAAGCCGATGAATCAACTGACATGTAAAAGTGCATATACACACACATGCAATGAATGGCAACACCAGGAAAATAACAGAATTTACTAAACCTGGGTAGAAAGGAGACTGCAGAGTCTTCATAGAGATGTGTACCTTTCTTGTCATTTATAAAGAATATTTATCATTGTTATAAAACAATAAAATAGCTTATCTTGAGAAATGGAGAGGAGAGAGAATCTGCACTCTAGGTCTTGGCACCTGCCTTTAGCATTTTTTCATGCTTGAGCCAGTTTTCTGCAGCAATCTAGGGAAAAAAAAAAAAAAAAAACACTTGTGATGGAGACCAGTGGTATCACCTTCACTTACAGGACAGTCACAGGTGACAGATTCAAGGGATCACACATTTACATGTGAAGCTAAGTAACGCATTACATCATGTCCACCAATCCTCACCATAACCCTTTGAGGCAGGTATAGATTTTATGTCCCATGTCTCAGAAGAGGGAAAACTCTGAAAAATTACAAGGGCACACAGCTAGGAAATCACAAAGCTGGAATTTGAACTTGGGTTTCACTGGCTACAAATTGTGTGCTCTCAAACCCAGTGGGCCTCTCTCCAAAGTTTGGAGTCAGTTTATTTTGCATGAAGAACATTTGCATACTATTGACATACAAATTATAATAGAAGATGATTCTTAACCTAGTAAGCTTCTCAGACTGAAATGTCTTTTGCCTCCCCGTCTCTGTTGATTGAAGTGTTTCTCATTCAAGGCCAAACTCACACCCAGCACACAGCCTCCTTCCTTCCTTCCTTCCTTCCTTCCTTCCTTCCTTCCTTCCTTCCTTCCTTCCTTCCTTCCTTCCTTCCTTCCTTCCTTCCTTCCTTCCTTCCAGGAATCACCCATCTTGGCTTCCTCTGGCAGGCCACAGCTTGGAGCACTTAGGACTGCACTACTGTACTCGAAGACAGCTAGCCATTCAGAAACAGCACTGTGCCTTGACCAAGTAACTTGTGATGGACAAAATCACATTGAACTTTGACATTAGGCTTACCCGTTGATCCATTTGTCCTTTCTTGACTATTTGATCTGAATTCTTTGAGTTAGCAAAAAAAGTTAGCTACTCTGCCAATGTATGGGGGAGGGGGTGAGCACAGATAAAAGCATGACTTTGCCCCTAAGCTGATTTGCACAAATTCTGTGCAGACTCCATAGGTTCAGGATCTCATTAGAGATAAATCCAGAGTTGACAACCAATTGTCCAGTTTGCAGGGGCTTCAGATTTCTTCTGTCCTTTTTGTTGGGTGGTGAGTGAGCGAGAGGATGAAACAGGGCATGTTTTTCTAGTTACATATCTGCCTCCCAAGGTCTCCAAATATTGACTTGAATATTCTCCCTCCTCCTCTTCCTCTTCCTCCTCCTTCTTCACTTCTTCTAAGGTTCTAGGAGAAGAGCTCCATGGGGTTTAGGAAATGGCTTTTAATGTTTTCCCCCATCTACATACTATTTATCTCCATTACTCTAATCCCCTTTGCCTCTGCATTAGGATCTCAAAAGCCCATGACCCAGATAAAAGCAGACTTAGAATCCAGATCTTCCACCTTGAATTTTATCCAATAAAATTATGAGATAAAGGTAATTTTTCTTTCCATTCACAAAACACACTTCATCCATATCCTGAAGGTTCTGCTTACTGTTTCCTTTCAATTCAGGAGTGTGACCCCCTCTGGAAAATATGAGGTCTTCTCTTCTGGCTTCTCGGTTCCACCTGGCCGGATGCTAGCTAGATGCTGGTAGAATGGAGAGCAAGTCAAGTGCCCTTATTGAGCCTGGAATCTCGTGGAGAGGAATCTCATGACAAAGTTCCATTCTTTGTCACTCTGTAAATTGCGTTGACAGCTCTTTAGAAAACATCTAAGCAAGGAAAATAAGTAAATAAAATGCAAGTTCTGCAGGGTAAACAAGTCCAGATAAATCAACATTTTCCCTTGCTTGAGTGGCCCACAGAAGGCCTCCAGGTGGTGGGGGCCTCCTTTGGAAGCTCTTCCCCCGTCTTCCTCTGGAGGAACAGCAGGGCTCTCTAAGGTTCCTGGTTGGCCTCCTCTCCCCCTCACCCCCCCACCTTCATTATCCATGGAGTGCCTACCCTCCCTCCCATGATGGACTGCAGGAGGGAAAGAGCGCTGAGTCAGGTGCTGTCATGGCGCACTCCCTGGTACCACTAAGGAAGCCCAGGTCAAGGGCTTGCCGAGTGCTGCAGACGCCAGCCGGGCAGCCTTTCCTGCCACTTGCTCTGTGGTGCTGCTGGACCTGACTGCAGAAGCAGGAGGACCAACTGGTGGTTGAGCAAGCCCCGCATCATGGCTGGTAGTTCAGAGTGCTTGGGAGGAAGAGATGCTTGTGGTGAGAAGGCAGCTCACCTCTGGTGTGACAGGAGAGTGGCTGGTCCACAGAGCAGAGGCCAGTGAAACACTTCGAGATCAAAGCCCCCTGAAGGACTGGCAAATACAAGCCTTTTTCAAAGGCTTTTCTCTGAGCTAGATGCCCTGTTGTTGCAGACAGGGACAAGATGACCTGGAACTGACAGAATTTAAAGCAAAGTAACCATTCAGAGAAAATGATTCCTAACATGGGGAGGGCAGAAAATGTCTAAAACATGAGTAATGTGTCTTATAGCAAATGGCATAAAGCAAATGTTGCAAGACCTGCTTCCTTGTGTGCTACATTGTACTTTTATGCATGTACGCTGTGTGAACACGAGGGTTAAAAGTTAAACAGTCGCCCAGGGCTAAGGGAAAGCACGGCACAGGTAGGAAATGGGCTTCTTGACTTCCAAACTATTACTATATGTCTTTAGCAGGAACTCACAGGCACCAGGGTGCACAAATGTCTTTCCTTAAGGTGCAGGGTATTATGAAATTGGGCTGCTTTAATGTCTGAAATAGCCATCTGACCTTTAATCCAAAGTCATAAATTTATCATTGTCTGAAATTGGTGGATTATCATTCTTATTAAGGCCAGTCTTTCGGATTTAGCATTTACAGAATCTTAGTCTCCAGTGCATGAAGAGACTTAAGATCCACTGGGGTATCCAGGAAAATGGTTGAATAAAAAGGAATTAGCAATTTTGAAACCAGGACGTGTTACGCTGCCGAAGGAAGTAACAAAGGCAAGAGAAAAACAATGCCTGGTGAATTCAAGTGGTCTATACTTCATAAAATGATAAATACCTAGGAGCCATGTTTGTGTATAATGAATTACAACCCTTCCGCATTCACCTTAGTAACATTTTACAGGGGTTGTATTTTACTCCCAACTACCAATTATGTCATCATTCTGGCATTTACCTGGACATAATGATACACAGCCAACCCATTCTTGTAACATAATTCATTGCTTAAAAGTGTTTGTAAAGTCAGACTGCATTCTACATACACATAATGACTCAGATACTGCTATTAAATTTTACAGATTAAAGTTCAGTAAACCTCAAAAATCTTATGTTGGTTTCTGTGTATCTTATTAATCCTAAAGGAAAAGATGCTCAGCAATTTAAATGTCAATAAATGTGCAACCCTGTAAAAAGCAGGCATTGCAGACTGCGTGATGCAAGGCCCCACCTACCATTTCGGTGGGAGAGAGGCTTGCCTTTTAAACTGCTGAAGGCAGGTCATTTGGACTCTCACTTCTGCCCCAGTATTATGTCATCATTAAAATATGAAAACCTCAAAAAGTGCTTGCAGGAGTACCCTTTCACACTGGACACTCCCGACTTTTCCCTTCCCTCCACTCATTAAGCCAGGGGAAGAAACCACGATTACACCATTGGTTTACATGTATTCATTTTAATTTAGGTCTGAGAAAAGGCAAGAATTCAGATCTTTTTATAAGCTTGTGAGGTCACCAAATTTAAATTAAGCCTCTGCCTGTAAAGCGCATTTATAAAAGCATTATATGGAGGGAGATTTATATGAATGCTTAAAATGCACGGAATCCAGATTTTACTGTCAAACAGCTCAATTAAACAAATTGAATTTTTAAGCAACAAAAGGGAATTGAACGAAATTAGGAACAGAGTACGATCTAAAACCTGGACCTTTCTAAGGGATCGCGCCGGCCCCTCCAGCGCCGCGTTCTCTTTATTTGCTGCTCGGGCTGTTCGAGGGCGCTGGCGTGGCTGCCATACAAAAGGATACGAATGTTCACCGTTGAAACACAGTTTTTGGCTCCCAATAAATCATCTGTCACTTCATCACAGCCCAGTAGATAATGAGCAATAAAGTTTTCACACTCGGGGGATGAGGACACAGACACAAAAAACACAGCTCATGCTGAGCCTGGATTTTCTCTAAGTACGGGGTGCTTTGTATAAGGAGCAATCCTAAGATTTCCTTGGAAGAAGAACACGGCGTCTGTACAATAAACAATTCACTGCATTTAAAAATTAAATTACATTTATTAGTAACATTAATGACAGCAGTATGCAGAGGTCACAATACTAAATAAAGCAGGATGTGGATCCAGAAGTAGCTCCATGCTCACAATCAGCCGAGGGCTGCTGGAACAGGGTGGTCCATACAATGACTCTCTATAATTTTTACTGGCATTATTTTAAATGTTTATGTGCATACGCTATTCCCCACTTGGCATTTAAACAGTGCTAACATATCTGTGATTCAAAAATAATTTTTACTCAAATAGGTTTCTGCATGTCTGCCCCCACACCATCACCACCAAAAAAAAAAAAAAAAACAATTGAAAAGAAAAGGAAGTTTGAACTATTGATTCCAAAATCCAATGCTGGTATATTCCACAAATGCAATCCATCTGCAGATGTTCTACAAAGGTTTCACCACAATTACTTTGAATTGTTTCTGACTTTTATTCACCATCTCTGCCACCTGCACGTGGGTGGGCTGCACCCTAACCCGAAACCACTGGTCGAGAGTGAAGAAGGGAATGGAGTGAAGAAGGAAGGAAGGGAAAGTAGACTTAGTGTCACACCAGTTGCCTTGAATAAAATGCTTAGTGGAAAACACACTTGAAGCTGGCTCAGGAGAACCTGGGACTGCAAGATGACCCAAAGCATATCTTTCTCATAAGTGGCCAGAAGGTGGGTTGCGGTGCTGTGGGCTCCTGCCTCTGCTGGGGTGGAGGCTGGTTACAGACACAGGGAGAAGGGACAGCCACGCTGCCTTTCATTATGAGGGTTTTGTCCCTGGCACTCATGCTGAAATGCCTGGTGGATTCTGGGAATCCCCTTTCCAGAAGCCAGATGGCGTGATCCAGCAGTTACAGGAGCTAAAGTTCAGGTAAGGGCCCCGGGTATTTCTTGCATAGGTCCTGGGTCAGAGCCCAAGACTCACTTCCTCCCTGGAGAGCATCCTTCCTTCCCGTCACCCCTCACATCCCTTAGGAGGGTGAGGTGTCTGTAACCCAGGGTGCCAGTCTGACACCTGGAATGCATGTGGATTGTGAACCCAACTCCTGTTTCATAGAGTTCAACTCCTAGGATGGGTTGTGTTACAAGCCTGAGGAAAATAAAAATAAATTATGAGCTAAAATCTCAGTTGAGGTGTTGCCTGGTTTCCCATGTGGCTGAGCCAAGAGCTCATCATCAGCCCCATCAGTGTGTTCAGCTCCAGAGCACCACAGTCGGAGTGGCTGGTCTCTGCTGCCCGGGAGCCCCTGGGCTGGGGTAACAGGATGATGGTGCTGTCAGAGCATCAGGGGCCCATGTGGCTCCCTAAGACCCTCTTCCCTTCGGGGTGGTCCTGTATCGAGCACTTGGTGATGATTATAGAGACAACTGGAACTGGAGAGAGGATCACAAGAACTTAAGTCCATCCATCCAAACCTAAATCTAGAATTCTCCTACTCATTTCACATCTGTTCTATAAAATTCCTCCACCCAATAGAACCTACAGATTTTAATTAGCACTGCTTGATCTTATTAACGTGTGTAAAAATATAATCAAACAACAAATTATAGCAATTTGCAATTGAAAGATATTAACTAATGCTATGTGTTACACGAAAAAAATTACACTGATATGTAAATAAATGCAAATTCAGATTTCCGTACTGTATCTTGTGCCTACTTTCTGAGAAAGGCAAGTCACTTAAAATCCTTATTTCTCAGTTGTATTCGTTAAAATAATGCATGTTAATTATATTCCTACATTCATCTGACAAATAACTGATAAGTCACACAATGTGACTACTAATAATCCGTGCAGCCCACTTTATTATCTTATGAAATTAGAGATCGAGCATTGATTATGACTAATAGGGGATTTCATCCAATAAAGATAGCACATGAGGGGAAGTATATAAAAATTGGGTAGCTGGCTTTTGAATAGCTAAAAGGAGTTATGTTAAGTCATTAATTAACAAAGACAACTACTCTGGGTGAGGATCATAATAGTTGTACTTTTTAAGCCTGGGGATGAATTATTTATTCCTACTCTAGCTAGACCAGAGAGTGCAAGTAGAGTTTGTTTAGCAACAATAGTAGAAATATATTGGCTACAGGGGCAGCCTGGTAGCACTGCTTGTTAAGCCATGCTATTTGTAAGCAAATTTATATGAGAAGTATGCCATGTCTAATACTAAACTACTCCAGCCTCAGACTGAAGGGTGATTTTACAAACGTCCTGCTACACTCCATCATCCCTTCATTTTAATGTCTTTATTTTATGATTTTGTTGATGAAATACTACTTACCCAGTGCTCAAAATTCCTTTTAGGCTGCAGGCACTGGCTAGTTGACATGGCAAGCTATATTTTACAGCCATATATTTCAGCTCTCTCTGTCCAAGTTGGAGGACACAGTAGCCAAGATGGTTTTTCATCGTAGAAATATATTTTCATATTTATTTATTGATTTGACTAATGTATCTATTTTTCAATTCACATGCTTATGTTTCAATCCATTAAAGTGATTCATGGTCAAATAATATGTTATTGCAAGTACAAAGAGGAGATAAAATCCACTGCACATTTGCTATAACACAAGAACAAAAATAATAAAAAAAACATTGCATGATTAAATATAGTTTTAATCCCCAAAGATCAAAACTAAAATGATGTTTTTAATTATTTCACAAAAAGGCATAAAAAAGTTTTTTTTTAAAAAAAAAAAAAAGTAAGACGCAATTACCTATGAAATAAGTTTCCCAGTAATAAATATCATGTGGATGTTTCTTAACAAGATTAAGTATGCAATATGGACTTCGAAAAGGGCATGAAATTAACAACAAAATAAAAACTAAAGCAGGGTCCAATTATTCAGCAGGAGAAACTAGATGGCGAAGCTGACCCGTTCCAAGACAGGAGCTCCTCATTCTCCCAGAGCCTTGCTTAGGAGAGCAGCTCAGCGAAGCTACACTGTCTCTAGGATCCTGGGCTCTTGGGACCAAGACAGCCAAGCACACCTGCTTTCCCAGGGGGCGCCAATCGGACTGCAGTAGAGCCCGGCAGTCTCCCGGGGTTCGGCCCGGAAGGACCCTCGGCGGAGAAGGCTGGTGAGCCTGTGCGAGCGGCTGCTTCTCCACACCTGCCTCCTCCAGGTCTTTCAACCAAGTTTATTTTGCCAGAATGATTGTTTTAAGAAAACTGCACCTGTGAAATGATTAGGAAACAGGCTCATGCACATGCACGTGTGTGTGTGTGTGTGTGAAGAAATAGTGTTTGCCACCTTGTGGGTCATTGTGCTTAAGTACAGAGGGCACACTCAGCACAGGGTCATAAAGAGATTCAGAATCAGAGTGGAAGTCGCGTGGACTCTAGGCACAAGCACAATGGCCCCAGTAAGAATCAAGTATGGGGCAATAATCTATCCTAGAAACAGAAACTGACAATAAATAAGCAAAGGGGAACCCAACCCTGCAGGAAGAAATGGGAAATACCTACACTGAAGGCAGCCAAGGTCTTTAGGGCAGTCTTCAAGCAGAAGTCACATTTTACAAAGAAGCTGGGAAAATGTTTCAACAGATAACACTGTGGCAGTGAGGGTCCCAAACTCTTGTGGGTGTGCCATCCACTGCCACTGCGCAGAGATGCCCAGCCAGGCAAGGGCAGAACTAAGGTGTTAAGTCCTTAGTCAACGCACCAAGGCTATTCATTGAGCATCTGCCTGCACCAGGCATGTGCCAAGGAGTCGGGGTGACAGCCTTCCCTCTCTTCCTAGGTATTTTCTATAGAACTGACTGGGCCTTAGCTGCCTTTCAAAGAAATCTGGGAATAATGAGATTATTACCCCTCAGCATGGAGAAGGGCTGCATCTCATTATCGTCATCACATGGACTTCTCTCTGATCTGGGCTCTGATCCTTTTAGCAGCCTAGCCCAGAAGATGTGTTGCAAGCGTCAAGGCGGGGACCTTACTGTTGGCAGCTTGCCCTAAGACAGGTGCATCTGAAGCTGAGGTCAAGGTGAAGTCTCCTCCTGAAGGATGGGGAGTCTGTGTGTGCAGGAAGAGGAAGTGCAGGTGAGATTCGCAGCCCTGTGGGGTCTGCATACTCTGGGGTTAGAGAACATTCAAAGACTGAGACAGGAATGAAGGCGATGCCTGGGCCATTCCCCCCAGCCAGACAGGGGGAAACTGAGCTCCGATCTCGCTCCTATCTTCCTGTCCTCCCAAGCCAAGTGAGCCACGCTTGTTGAGTCTTCTGTGGAATCTGGAGTGTTTCTCCATTCCTTGCTCCTGCCTCGGGACTGTGAATTCCCAGGCTAAAGGAGCTTTGTGGTGCACAGGATATAGTGGGGGCTCAATGGAATTTTTTTCTGCCTAAAAGGATGAATTAGGTGCCCCATTCTCTGAATCTAATCCTACAATCTAGATTGTAGGGTTTTAAGAATAAGTAAATAGGAGAAAAATGAAAACCACTACCAATCTCAACATCTAGAACATCCATTTCAATAATTATGTATACTTTTTTTCACACTTTTAAAATCAACCTTTGGATCAGACCATTCAACTGCCTTATTGCCTACATTTTACATTTAAACATTTTATATCAAACAGTTTTCCTGACTTTTTACACACAATTTTGAATGGATTCTTAGTATCTCATGATATGAGTGTATCACAAATATATGACTGTTCACACTTTTTTCCATCACTAAACATATTGCAATAAAAATATCTGAAGCCAAGACTTCACTAATATATATAGCTATTTCCATAGGATATACCTTAAAGTAGAACTTAAAATACCAGGAATCACTATGCAGACAGGCTGGATGAGCATGCATCATCACTACCACTGCCATTCCTCACAGCCACATTGGATACTCCTCTGCTTTTATTAGTAAAAGTTTATATATTCTATTTTATAAGTAAATTATTTTATTTTTATTTGCATTTTATTCTTAGTCAAGTTTAAAGACTACGCTTATCAGCCATTTGAATTTCTTCTCTTCTAATTAACCTTTTTAAACCTGCATTTTTTCTTTTCATAACATAATATCTGTTAGTTTGTTGTCATTTTTTAACGTCAGAGAAGCACAAAGAGGAAGAGTTAACTTGTTCATAATCTCGCCAACAAATCTGCTGTCTCTTCTTTTTAAAAAGTATGGGCATAATATTAGAAAATTCAAGTTTCCCACCTTTCCAAGCCCAAAACCAACCTGCTCCTTTTCTCAAATAATCACTGAAAATATTTTCATTGATTCCAATTATAAAATACACACACACACACACACACACACACACTCAGAAATGCACACACAGCTCTTTACCTTGCTTTCACACTTAATAACAGAAGATCAGAGATTTTCTCAGATAACCACAACCATCGTTTCTACCTCCATTGCACCCAAGTGCATAGTATCCATCATATTGATGCTGCTACAGCTTATTGAACCGTCTCCTGCGGTGGATGCATTGTTTATCTTTGTTTTGTTATTTTAACTGCATCAATATGAAAAGTGTGTTCTGTGTGTGTGTGTTTGTGTGTGTGTGTATAGGCGTGCAAGTGTGTGTGTATAGAGAGATTGAGAGTTTGATGAGCGCAGGGATAAACTCTGAACAATAGGATTTCCACTTTATATTTTTCTTCATGATTTGAATTCCTTAGACATTACAGGGAACACCATTTGACCTATAAGTTGCAAACAGTGTTTCATAACATATCGTTTGCATTTTAATTTTTTAATTGTGTGTTTCTGTGAATTCAAATCCATCTTCTATTCTTCCTTAGTTTCTACAGGCAATGAAACACTTAGAAAGCTTTGTCACAGAAAGATTAGGTCAATTTTTGCACAGATATTTTCCTGCACTGGTGCAGATCCATTCTCAAACTTAAAATATTCATTTCTCTGTTAGGTCTTGTGGTCTAATTGCAAAGGAGGGCTCTAACTTTACTTTTTGCAAATGCTTAACTTGTTGCCCCAAACTATTTACTTAAAATCCACCCTTTTCTTTCTGCCCTCAAATGCCATTTTCATTATGTACTAGATTATTTATGTCTCTCTCTGAAATTTCTCCTCTGTTCTATTGATCCATCTATCCCTGCACCAAAAGCACATTGTTTTAATCACTCTAGTATTTTAATATCTAGTAGGTCAAGTCCTCTCTCATTATTCTTATTTTTCAAAATTTCCTTGGCTCTTCTCAGCCATTTATTTTTCCAGATGAACTTTAACAACATTTTGCTAAGTCCCACCCCGGGTCCCCCGGGGACTGGAATTGGATATTCATTGAATCTGTAGATGAATTAGGCGAAAGTTGACATCTGCACCACTAAATCTTCTCCTGCAGGAACATTATTCTTCGTATTCATTTAAGTCTTTTTTTCCCCCTATCCCTTGGCAAAGTTTTATATTTTCTAATACTTTTCCAGGACATTTAGTAAGTTTATTCAGACGTGTTTTTCATTTCTACTGCTATTGTAAACAGGATCTTTTTGCCACTATGTTTTTAGTTGTTTTGTGTTACAGAAAAACTGTCTTCTCCACAACCGTTTAATTTCAGCTAAAAATTATTAAGTCCTAGCTAAATTGTTAGAATGAGCTGATTTCTTTAATCAGCTAAAGTGTCTTTGTGTTGCAGCATTTCTAGTCAGCTCTCTGGAGAGTTACATCAACTGCAAACAATGAGAACTTCATCCTCTTCCCTCCCCATGAACATTCCATCATTCTTACACTTAAAAACCTCACTAAAACTAACAAAATGGCCCTTTAAAATATTTTTCATGTAAAGCTCTGTGTTGTGTCCATCATAACTGCAGAGGGCAGAATCCAACGGAGGCCTGGAAGGTGGAGAGCTGGTGACCCTTATAAAGTTTGTATCCATGTTAAAGAAATCTCCCTTTTCTTCTGGTTGTTACTGAGAACAAATGTTAAATTTTGCCAAATAACTCTCCAGCGTCACCCAAGAAGTTCATGTGTGTTTCTCCAAGAGTCCCACACAGGTGACAGACGCCAGCCGGGCCCCCTGCCGTGACAGATGTGATTTCATGGTGCATCTTTCTCAAGTTTGGAAACTCAGAAAACTGAGGGCTCAAATCTCAGCTCTACTGCGGCCCCCTCGACTTTACAAGTCATGGGATCCCCGAGAGTCACATGTGTACAGAGGCCCTGCACACACACAAGGCTCAACAGTGTCCCTGTCGATCATTTTCAAATACCTTGCTCCTCTAGGTGCCATTAATAGTGTAGTTTGGATTCTCACATCTACTTTCATAGGTAAAATCGACTTATAGCTTTCTTTGTATGACTTTATCAAGACTTCACATCAAGAATCTTCTCATTTTATCAAATGAACTGAAAAGATGTCTTCCTTTTCTATGCTCAGGAATAGTTTATGCAGAGTAAGTAACGAGAGTTTGACTCATAAGAATGAACTCCAGTGACTCCTATGTAACCCTGAAAGTAGTTGGGACATGCAGCATATGGATAGTTGAGAGCTCCTGGTCCTCATCTCAAAACAAACGGAGAGACACAACTCCCTGAAATTACTGAGAGACCCACTGAGCAACTGCTGATATGCACAAAGATAAACAGCCATAGTATTAGAATGAAGAATAAAACGTATAAAGTTTCATCGGGGTATAAAATATTTGAATGGAAATTGTGCATTAGGTTTCTAAAGTGATGATAACTATGCTTTGAATTCAGCTTTGCCTAGACAATACAATATTGTGTAGAAAAAGAGACCGAATTCCTGGAAAGAAACAAAAACCAGATGTTCTGCTCAGGGCTGACCCCTAAACTGAGTAGCCATAGAAAGGAAAGTTCCTACTTCAGGGCCTTCAGCAGTAGCTGCTGGAAAATTTCACCAAGCCACTGGTTCTAGCAATCAGAAGGGAAAGTGGTCATTATCTTCCTGCAAACCCACCAACACACCAACAGGAACTGGACACAACTCTGTCACCCTAGTGCTGGTTCAGCAGAACTCATTTCTGTCTCAGCAATGGGACAGAAGTCCCTAAGTCAGCAAGGAAGTCGCCTCTTCCTGTCTCTTACAAACCACCGCACTCTGGTACTCTCAAAGCACAAGAGCCAATCGGATTTCTCTGCTGTTTCTTTGTAGGAGTTTGATGTGAGACAGCTGAATCCCTTTCTTGGGTCCAGAAAGAAAACCCCCACTGCAGAGCAGTGAGCTCTAGGCTCAGCCAGCCAGACCACTCCCCAGGAAAGGTGGCCTCCACTGTAGGGGACAGTACTTGCAGTTCTGTGGAGTGCACAGGGATAGCTGAGGAAGGAGGGCAGCCTGTCCACCACACCCTGGTTCTCCCTAGAATTTGGTTGTTGGACCACATGATGCCAAAAGACTCCTCAAATCAATAAGAGTCCGCAAGTTCAGCATTCAGTGCACCTGCTCCTCGTGCAAGTTCTCAGGTTCACAGGAATCGGGCAGATGCCAACACTCACCTCGCAGAGGAAGGGTCCTAGGTGATTTACCTCAAAGGTGACATGAGGAGCTGTTGACTTTCCCGTGTCCTTGTCAGCTCCAGGGGAAGAAAGGAAAGGTCCAGCGTGCCTACGCTTTGATTGCCAGAGACCATGCAGAAACCAGCAGCCCCACATGCACGCCAGAGCGGCTCCTGGCACAACCCAGCACCCAGAGAAGAGGTGGACGCCAGGCTGGACCTTCAAACACTCAGAGTCAACAGGAACAGGAACCAGGGGAAGGTCATTCTCATTTCACGACCACTTTATTTGATTATCTTGAAGAGTTGCAGCAGATAAATGTCTTTAAATTGCCCAACTCTATGAACAGGGTACTCTGGCTTCCATGTTTTAAAGGCCTACTCTGTATGGGACTTTTTAAAATGTCACTAATAGGGGGATACTCAAGAGTGGCAATTGATGCATGGGAAAAGGTAGATTTGAAGAGACCGAAAATCTGTGAGCAAGTCTCATCTGCCGAGAGTCACCGGCTTCGGCATGTACTTGGTGACCCAGCCCAGCCCTCATGGCCCGGACAGGAGCGTCCAGGTCTCCTGACACCTCTTGCTAAGCACACAGCCTCCCCACTCCAGCCACACCCCATCTAAGCTCCATCCCCATGTCCATCCCAGTTCCCGGGGCAGTCCCTCCATGCCTCTCCTGCCTCTCCTTGACCACTCGGTCTTTCCTTCTAGATGGGCATGGCCTCTTGTGGCACCCCAGCTGGGGGGCATGAGGCGAGCGAGTGTGGGAGGCAGGGGAGGGCGTTTCCTTCCCAGGAAGTCTTCACAGTTCATCTCCAGAGCAGCCCGACACCAACCAGGTAGCCCCCAAACAACAGAAGTGTACGTTCTGGGGGCCAGAAGCCTGGGAGGGGTGGGCAGGGCTGGCTCCCCCTGGAGGCCTCAGGGGGGTCTGCTCGGCCCCCCAGCTCTGGAGGCCGTGGTCCTCAGTGCTCCTTGGCTTGCAGACCTATGGCCACTGGGAGCCTTGGCCCTGGAGGGCACTCTCCCTGTGTGCTTCTCCAGGTCTCTTTCCTCATCTTATAAGCCACCAGTTGATCAGGAGCCTGCTCTGCTCTGTAATGGCCTCATCTTAACTAATCACATCAAAGACCCTGTTTCCAAACACAGTCACATTCTACGTTTCCAGGAAGCACAGGAATTTGGGGGGACAATGAATAACCCCCTACATCAGGGATCTGACCTTGATTTTAACATGCAACCTTCAAAGCCCCTGTCAGGACCCTAAGCTGAGTGACATTACAGAATTACGAGGAGTGATTAATTTTAACTTACCCGAGTTGTCCCTGCTCAGGGCTGGGGACACCCATTGACCCAGCACAGAAGATACTTGGAGGTGGCCGACTGGCTGCTTAAGTTGCCAGATATCACGTGGAAAGGGCAGCAAAGGGCAGAAGATCCTGCAGAGAGCCCTGTATGTGCCTCGGAAAGAGTTAAACTGAGCAGCCAGCGCTCTGGAGTTAGTGAGGGCGCTCAGCCTTGCTCGATCCCTTCCGAGCGCAATGCAGCAAGCGCTGGCGTAGAAAGGACCCCCAGATGAGCCAGGAAGGCTTCCACTCCATCATGAGGAATTGTTCTCTGGAGTGGGGACCAGCCGGGACGTGTTTGAAGCACTTACCATATGTGCACGAGAAGGGCCTAATTTGTCCGTCTTGAAATTTTGCCTTTCTTTTGAAAGGGTAGTTAATTTAAAGTAATTTGTTTCACAGGTGAAGTCTTTTTCCGAGTGTTTAATAGATCACCCTTGGTTGCCTGAACAATTAGAAATTGTCACCAAAGAAAAATGTCGCAGTTCATGTAAATAACTGTTTACCTAGAGGAATGAAGCCCCCCAGATCAGCACACTCCAGTGAAGCCCGACTGGGGAGCAAGCCAGGCCCGGCTGCATCTGCTGACGCTGACACTGCTTATGGTAAAAATTAGCCAAAACAACTATTATTTGTTTTTTTCTTGTCAGAAATAATGTAGCTTGAAAATTTTCAACAGGCAACGTGAGTCCGAACCATTTGTTACTTCTAATGGCCTAATTGTTCTCCTGGCAGATATAAAAAATTGGGGCACTTGTGTCATTTACCTGAATTTCTAATTAATGCAAAGGCAAAAGAGAAATTGGAGCAGGGAAAAAAGTTGAAAAATGTCTCTCTTCGCCCTTACGTCATCTGTCTTTGTGAAGGTCCTCACTGTTTCTCTAGCAGCAGGTATTTGGGATCCCAGCTAGGTGGGACTGATTCAGCAGGAGGAGGGAGAGACAGCATTAGCTCAGACCTCAGGAAACAGGCAGCCACAAAAAAAAAAAAAAAAAAAAAAAAAACCCTGCACGGGCAGAGCCAGATCAAGTGAGTATTTCCCAAAGAATCTGTACCACTCCCCCGTGGGGGAGACTCCACAGGTCTATGAGTCTCCACATGACTTTGATCCCACCTTCAAATCCACAGTCAGTCTACTAATTGTGAACCTTTGGCATACAATGAATCATGTGATATTTGAATATTCCTGGAATTATGCAGAGTTGTAAGAATTACCATTGAAGTCTTAGCACTCTTGTCTGTTGGACTCCTGGTAGGGTTTTTCTTGCAGTACAAACTGATTCTCTGAAAACAGAAGTAAAGACACATTCTAGAAATACAATTATGCTTGGCATTAATGAAGCTGAAAGAAAGCAAAACATTTCTTGTTTTGTATTCCTTAGAATCACTATTCCGTAAGGTGGTTGGTGGGGGAGAAAATCCAATAATCTGGAAAGCACGCTCTCTCCTTCTTAGAGACAAAGCCCATTTGTACATGGAAGATTCTGAGAAGTTCTGCAGGGAAGAAGTATCAGCATTTTCCAAATGTGTTTGACCTTCCAATCCTAATTTTACACACAAAAAATAATATCCTGCACACAAAAAAAAAAATCTGTGGAGTCTAATCCTGATAATGAGGTACTTACTAGTTTGTGAAGCAATCCGTTCTAGCGATAACACCAGTAACTGGATTAAGAGAGATGACGTGCATGAAGCACCTAGTGAGCGGCTGGGAGATACAGAGTGTCTGACAATCGCTAGCTGCTCAGTGCAGGAGGGAGAGGGACAGATTCCTCTTGGTATTGGAGGGAAAATGCCTTCTGCGGCTTTCCTTCAAATTTGTAGACTCAGAGCCAGAAGTAATTGAGGCTGAGCACAGCCAGGAGAGCCTCTGCCACAGCCTCTCCTCCACCACCCTCTCCTGACTCCACAGTCTCTGAGCAGTTGTGGGGTCCTCTCTGAATCCTGCTTATGGGAGTCCACGCTAAACATGACGTCCCTTGCTGAACCCCAACAAGGTGAGCTCGGTAGTTTACAGTGGTTTATTTTCTCTCTAGAGCCTGATCCTAATCCATCAGATTCTCAAAACTGCTTCCCTGGGATGCAGGAGACCTCACTTGGTCTCCGCCCATCTCTTCTTCCTCTCTGCTCTTTCCGCCATAAGCCCTCGGAGTCCATTTCTGTGAATTCTAAATACCCCTACGTTTCAAGGCCCTCCTAACGTGTGCCCAGCCCATACCACCTGTGTGTTGAAGCCCTTTAAGTGGTGCACCATCAGCTGGCAGTCTGAAGGGTGGTGGAAACAGCCCAATGAACAATGAAAGGTGAAAGTAAACAAACAGATCTGTTAACCTCCTTTTTTGTTCACAAATTAAAACAATCCTCAACAGTTGTTTACCCCGTTCGGGCCACCAAATGCTGCAGTCTGGCTGGGCACAATTCAGGAGCCACTTGTCAAAAGAAACTAACTTTATTTTTAGAACCACACACGCTAAACAAAACAGCTCCTCAGGAAAAAACCCTCAGAGCCCAACTGCCACCACCGGCTTCCCACACGCCTCTCACCCCCACACCAGCCTCTCCACCTCCCACAATCCTCCTGCTCTTGAAGCCGATTGGCTGGGTTGCATGGGCGGAGCCAAAGAAGTCCCCCAATGAGCAGCTCCGTGGTCTGAAAGGGCAGGGAAACAGCCCAATGAGCATCACCGCAGAGGAGCCAATCAGCTAGATGTTGCTGGGGGGGCCGCTGTGAGCTAATCATCAGCCGGCAGCTGGAAGTTTGCTGGCAGCTGGAAGTTTGCTGGGGCCCCTTCAGCTGTGGCTCTCAACAGTGCATCCCGCCCGTACTGACTTCACTTTTATTTTCAGTCTCACTCATACATCTAAACTTGTTCTTCACGTGTGCATGGTGAACCTTCTGAATCATCTGCCCTTCCCCAGCCTCTGTCCAGTTCCCCTGCACCAGTAATAACAGCACCCATCCAGTTTCTCAAGGAGAAGGCCATGGCGTCTCCCTGGGGCCTCCTGGCCCTCCTTCCCATCCGTGTACGAGCACAGGAGGTCTGTCTCCAGCAGACCCAGGTCTCCTGACCCTATCTGCAATATGGACTCCGTGGAAACTCCATGGTGGCTGACCTGAGTCTCACCTCCCACTGACCCCTCCTCTGCAGAGCAAATGGAAGTGTGCTAAATGCAAGCTCAAATGGCAGTTGATTTAAAATAGAACCCTAGCTCCTGAGGGCACCTCGCGACCTGGGTGGAAGTCTCCCCTGCCTTCTATGGTCTCTAGCCTCTTCTCGAGACACCGCCCTCCACCCTCCTGCACCCAGCCTCAGAAGCCTCTGGCATCAGGCCCCGTCCAGCTCTGGGGCACCTCAGGCTCTCCCTCACCTTGGAAGCTCCTCTTGTCTCACCCTCTGCCTTCCCTTCCCCCAGCTCGTGCCTGCTCATCCTCACCCTCAGGGTCTCTGCTGTTCCTGTTCTATTTCATCTCTCTCATGGCCACCCTGTGCAGAAGGCACTATTGCTCAGGGTAATTCCTTCTCGTTGTCACTTCTAAGATCCCCTAAACATGCTGACACCTTGCTCTCCATAAAGGAAAAACCCATTCATGTCCTGGAGGGCGGAGAAGGAATGTCCCCACACCATCACACTGCCATCCCTTCCCTAGGGCCGCCATCCTCAAGCATCACCAACTGGGTGGCTTAGAACACAGATATATTGTCTCAGAGCTCTGGAGGCTGGGGATCCAGAATCAAGGGGTAGGCAGGGCCAGGGTCCCTTCCAGGGCTCAAAGGGGAATCTCCCTGGCTCTGTCCTGGCTTCTGGTGTTTGCCAGCATTTTGGGTGCTGCTTGGCTGGCAAACACACCCCTTTAGTCACTGGCAGTCCTCTCCCTGCATGTGCCCACACCGTGTGACCTTTGTGTGTCTGACCGCAGGTCCCAATTTACTTTCATGAGGGTACCCGTCATGCTGTATTAGCCTGTCACCTCTGTAGGAGACCCTGTTTCCAGAAGAGGTCATGCTCAGAGGTGCAGGGGTCAGGACACCAGCACCTCTTCTCTGGAGGACCTGTGATTCAGTCCTTGGCAATGCCCTGGGCAGTCCCAGGCTGTCGTGTTCATAAAATGTCACCCTCGGTCACACTCTCTCTGCTTCAGCTGTCCTTTGCCTGGTGGCTGGTGAGTTCACACGCCTGCTCGAGCTTCTTTGTCCCTCGAGTTTCTGTGAACTTCTGGTTACACCCCACCATGTGGGGTCCTGGACAAACTCTTCCAAACACTTCCTTTACCTCTTCTGCCCCTGCTGCCCGGCGGGGGGCAGCCAGTTGACAAGAGTAAGAAGGAGCCACATCCCTGCTTGGGCCATTGCAGGTGACACGCCCCAGTGGCGCCAGAGTGAGGGACCAACTTCTCAGCCAGAGGACTGGACCTCTGTCATATCACCGTGGCGGTAGCTAAAATCCCAGCAAAAGTTCTAGGAAGGAATGCTTCTCATTTGTTAAGTGAAAAATAACCCCAACCCCTTCCTCAATTGCTCATTTCTACCTATAATAACCTCGATTATCCAATGATTCTAGTGGCAACTATTTTTAAAAGCCTTTTCGTTCATTTTCACTAAACACGCCAAGAGCTGCTTTTATTAGGTGAAGTATGAAATTTTTTTTAATCATTGAACTGTATTACATTAAAGCAATAAACATGATTATCCAGCCCAAACCTCTCCAATTTGCCAATGAGGAAAATGAGATTTAAAAATGAAGCCGAAGCACACACGGACAGAGGCATAAAGAAGGCTCCAGAACATCAGCTGCCAGGCCCCGCCAGGCTCTCTCCCAAGCATGCCTTTGCCTGGCTTCCCAAAAGTGGATATTAAGGAAGCCACAGGGGAGTGTGGGCATCATTCAAGATACCCAAGGCTGTTGTCACTAGGTAACAGGCCCGAGACTCCTCTGATGCTCATGACCCTCATAATGACCTCCATGGCGGGCTCCACTGCATGTGGTAGAATAAGACCTGGGGTTGGGGGGATGAAGGCGTCTGCCAAGATCACCCAGGTCACCGAGCTCTGAGATCCGGCCAGGACTTGGCTCAGGTGTCTTAGAGCAATTAGCTCTTCCTGCTACATCGCCAAAATTTCCACTTTCTCCAAGAGAATTCTGACACCACTGTTCTTTTCTGTCATCAAAAAGTTCCTTGGAAAAGAAGAGATACTGAAACAGAGACAGAATGACTGCTCGGTTCTGAAATTACCGCCCCAGAGCAGGCCCTTGGTCTCCTCACTGCTGAACAACACAACTGCCTTTGTCCCCAGAACTAAGGGGCTGGCCTTTCTGGGCCTGAACCACTTGTGCCATTTTCACAAGAAGACATTCCACCTTGCACCAGCAGGTAACAGCTCCTGTAAATGTGGAGCGCCAGCGTGGCTCGGGACCAACACCCCGAGCTTTCTTGCTGGATGTGTGGTTTCACAGACTGCTCGTGGTTTCACACTTAATAATTAGCTCAAAACTCGCCTCTGAATCTAACTTTATCCCCCTGCTCAGCCTGGTCATTCTCTACAGTAAAGGACCAGAGCTCTGTGTGCAACCAGACAACACACTCTGCTTGGGAAAGCGACTCTTCTGAAAGGGGATAACTGCAATTTTTTCTTGGCAAAGAGGAAGGTGCCCTCAAGGCCCTTTCAAGAGGGAGGGAGCCCCACCTGTCACTTCCACCCCCCTCGGCAGTGAGTAGCCCTTCCTGGGGCAGCATCACATTACATTTCTGATTTCTCTGTCCACAGGTGAGTAATTCTGTCATTAGGCAGCACTGTGAGTTCCATGCACTGGTAAAATTAAACACCCTATTGCGTGATTCCTACTCCTCCCAAAGTCTAATGAGAGATGGGACACAGAAAACCACTGGGATTTCTGTTGGCCGCTCGAAGACCACCAGCGCTGCAGGCTTTCCCATCAGGCAGAGAGTATCCCATCCAGCTCACTCCACAGCTGAGCTGGGTTAGGGATAAAGAGTCACTTCCCATTGGGGGAAAAGTGCTTCTCTGTTGGAGAGAAATTATTTTCACCCTTGAAGAGTAACATCATTCATCCAGGTAAATCTTGGATTTGAAACCATCACACCTCCTTAGTGACAGCGTCCCATGCGGGTCAGATCCCACAGAACACACTTGGATGTCCACAGCTCCAGGGAGGTTACTGGTCAGAACAGTCAGTGGGACTTCTCCTCCCTCTTCTTTCGCAGGGACCATGGAGATCAAATAGCCATGACGTGCGGTTTCCCCGGCTGCTTGTGGTTCCACAGTTAACCAATGGCTGCCTGAGCCTCCCCTTGACATGTGCCTGAGGAGACCAGGTGAGCTCTCTGTTCCTGCAGAATGGAGCAGCTGAACATGAACAAGATCCATGACCCCAAGGAAAGCCCTGGCTTCAGGGCAAAGAAGATCCAGAGATGGCCAGCTTGCTCTGCAGCTCTCAGTCCAGGAAGCGTCTAGAAACTCACCGAGTTTCAATGTCCTCGTCAACATGGAGATAAAACTACCACTTCCTAGAGTATTAAATGAGATAACACATATTAATACAGATATAAATGTCTATGACAGTGACAGACACTCATTAAACAGTGACCGTGATTACTGTCAAAGCCAGACTCCATCGTCGACAGGAAGCCGCGCTGAAAGACATCTGCAGTGCTGGTCTGCCATTCACTGTTATTGTAATTAATCGATTTAAGTGCCGAGACTTCCAAACAGAATCAGTTAATGGAAAAACATGAGATTGAGGTGAAATAGCCTGTGAACTACTTTCAAATCTGCTTTCTGGTTGGACTTTCATTAAATAGTTCAACGATTACTTGTTTCATATTCCCTTTCTATAATGTGGCTGTAAAATATCACTCAGAAACTACCAGGACATACTATAGTCAGTGAGAAAAGCCATCATACCCAATGAGTACACAATAAAATATTCCAGAAGTTATGAAAGTTAAATGAAAATTCAGAAATGCCTATATTCAGTATGCTATCAAAATATCTCTAAATCAGTTAGTCAATAAAAAGTGAAAGAAAAATAACTCCGATAATAAAAAGTTTAAATTGTTTTTTATTATGTCAACATACAAACAAGTATCAAGTGCCCAATATGTGCCTGTATATTGGGAGCAAGAGGAGTGGGAAAGCAAAGCTGGAACTTGGGGCTGCATGGGGAAGACAGACAGGAATGAATGGATGGATGAGTGAATGAATTTATCTAGCTATCTATTTTTGCCATACAGAGGAATATACAAGATATTTGGGAACAAAGGGGGAAAGCATCTAAATCATTCTGTAGCATTTGAAAGAGACCCACGGAAGAGGCAGAGCCTGAGTGGCAACCTGAAGAACAGAGCCCCTGCCCTGCAGGCAGAGGGTGCTCCAGAATGAGGCCTGGGCTCACAGGAAGCTGGCCACATCCCCACCGCAGCACCAGGACCATGCAGGAGCAGGTACATGGGTGCAGCTGGATTGCAGAGGCTACAGATGTGAAAGGGTCCAGCCTGGCCCCTGGGGGAGCACTGGCTAAGGACCTTAACACAACCATAGGGGAACGTAGCGAGAATGGGTGAGACAGAAGCCACTACACCAGTGAGCAGGCGGATGCGCAGTTTGGCCTAGAAACTGTGTGGAGGGAGGAAGAGGAGGACACCTCAGATGACTTCCAGACATTGCTCCGGCCACCAGGTCAGCAGTTCAGACATTTGCCAGGAAGTCTCAGAGGAGGAGGAGCAGGCTTGCAGCAGTGGAGGAGTCACAGAGACTTCTGTGGGCCTCGGGGACAACTATTAGTGACATCTACAAGGCCATGGAATACGAGTCTAGAATTGGAACCACTGTAAATGGCTGTAATGGGAACAGAATTCACAGGAACACAAGAGCTATCCAGAAGGTATTGGAGAATCAAAAGGGAAGAGATCCAAGGACAGATCATGAGAAATGATCGACATTTAGGGTTGGCAATGTGAAGAAAAACAGAGAAGGCACAGGAATGGGCAGAGTGTAAACAGAATTTCATAAAAAGTGGTTTGAAAGTGGACAGCGCTTTCAGATGCCCGAGTACTTAGAATGAAAGAGAAAAGTGTTTCAAAGAGAAGGAAATTGGTCAAAGAAAATAGGATCATTTTTAGGGTGAAGTTTTTTCTAGCTATACTAATAAAGGTAGAAATGTTAAGAAGACAAGAGCAAACACAGACACCGTGGACTGTGGCCCGATACACAAGCCATCCCAAAAGGTGAGTGGGGTCGCCCCTCATCAAAAGGAAGACAGACTCTCAGACCCCATGAAAGCACAAAGAATCCAGCCTGTGCTATTCCAAGAAACACTTCCTAAATATCAGAGCACAGAAGACTAAAGTACAAAATCACTTGTCATGCAAACTCTAAAAGAAAACTGATGTGTGTATATTATTATAAGAAAAGAGGAAATTTCAAAACAGGAATTAATGTCAGTGATAAAACATGATCTGTCATGACCTTAGAAGATCACTTCATCTGAAAGAAATGGCAATCATAACTGTGTCTGTAGCTAATAACACAGCTTTTAAATTCATGAAACAAAAGTGGCAGAACCAGATCAGGAATAGACAAGTGTACAGTCACAACCGGAGCTTTTAACACCTCTTGAGAAGCTGACAAAATGAGCAAAACCCAGGAATGGCACAGAAGATCTGAACATTGTGACTGACAAACTCGACCTAATTTGTACTCAATTGTGTCAAAATAAACATTCCTTTCAAGAATGAAATTGGAACATTTGCTAAAATAGACCAGATGCCAAGTCATCGAGCAGATCTAAATAGATCTCTAAGGATTAAGATTCTCATAGTGTGTGCACTGATCATAGTGCACTTGGGTTGCAAAACAGTAATAAAACAGAGCTAAAAACTCCAAATTCTTGGAAGTTAAGCCATATACTAAAAATTTCATTAACTATAAATTTAACATTATTTTAAGTGAAGATAATAAAAAATAAAGTATATGCAATGTAGCTAAAGCAGTGCTCAGAGGAAATTTCGTCATCTGAAATATATATGTGAAAGGAAATTTAAAACGCTTAACATCCTTCTCAAAAAGGCACAGCTCACTAAATCCATGCCAAGTGGAAGACAAGAAATAATGAGAGTAGAGGATATGCATATAGTGGACATAAATGAATGTCGGCATGCAAATGACAACCACAAGGCAGTAGCCATTTTTATATCAGATAAAATAGACTTTAAGTCAAAAGTAGTACAGAGAGAAAAGAAAGGTCTTCACATAGTGATAAAGGGGTCAATGCAGCAAGAAGAAATAAGAATTCTAAATACATGTGTTGTGAAAACACAGTACACAAATACATAAGGTAAATACTAACAGACCTAGCAGGAGAGATACACTCCAATACTCCAATAGTAGGAGAAATTAGCCTTTCATTTTGGGCAATGGAAAGATCATTAAGACAGAAAAATCAACAAAGAAACATCAGGGTTAAGTGGTATCCTAGACCAAAAAAACCCAACATACATCTACAGAATGTTCTATCCAACAGTTGCAGAATAATCAATCTTCTCATCAGCACATAGAACATTCTGCAGGATAGAGCATTTGATACACCACAAAACAAATCTCAGCAAACTTTTTAAAACATTGAAATCATATCAGGTGTATTCTCCAACTACACCACAGCAAACTGCAAATCAATAACAAGAAAACCTTTGAGAGGTGTGCAAATACATGGAAACTCAACCACACACTATTGAAGAGCCAGCCAATGGGTCCAGGAAGAGGTCAAGAGCAGAATGGGAAAATATCCTGAGACAAATGAAAATGGACATAACATTCCAAACCTTGTGGGATCCAGCAGAAGCAGTACCAAGAGCAAGAGTCCAATAGCCAACACCCACATAGAATCAGTATCAAGAGGGAGTGTTCAGCAACCAACATCTACATTGAAAAAGCAGAAATATTTCAAATAAACAGCCCATTGCTGCATCTCAAAGAACTAGAAGAACAGAACAAATCAAGCCCAAAATTAGTAGGAGGAAGAAATAACAAAAATTGGAGCAGAAATAAAGGAAATAGACTAACACACGCATGCACAAGAAGGACAGAGTGAAGAGCTTTTCCTTTGGGAACATAAACAAAATCGACAAATCCTTGATCCAGGCTATAGAATAAAAAGAGAGGAGAAAGACTCAAGTAAATAAAAGTCAATATGAAAATGGAAGCAATTTAAGGGGTACCACAGAAAAACAAGGGATCATTGGGGAATTTTATGAATGACTATACCCCACACTAACAAATTTTAAAACCTAGAAGAATTCCTGGACATTTTACCAAGATCAAATTATGAAGAAATAGAAAACCTAAGCAGACCAATAAGAAGAGGATGATTCAGTAATAAAAGTTCTCCCATCCAAGGAAAGCCAGGACCAGACGGCTCATTGCTGACTCCTACCAAACATTTAAAAATGCACTAAGACCAATTTTTCTTAAATTATTTCTAAAAATTAAAGAGAAGACAATTCTTCCCAACAGACTTTACAAAGCAAGCATTACCCTGATACCAAAACTAGGAAGAACACAATAATAAAAGAACAGGTCAACATCCTTGATGAACATAGAGGTGAAAATCCTCAGCCAAATGTTACCAAACCGAATCCAACAACACATTAAAAAGATTATTTACCAGGATCAAGTGGGATGCACCTCAGGGAAGCAAGGATGGTTCAACTTGCACATTCATAAACATGGTACACCATATCCACAGAACGGAGGACAAAAGTGTGAGAATGTCTCAGAGAGGCAGAGAAGGCATTTGATAAAGTTCAACATTCTTTCATGATGCAAATGCTAAACAAGTTACGTAGAGAAGGAAGATACCTCAACATAAAACGCACAAAGTCTATATAAAATAAGTCAGCAGTTAACATTATGCCAAATAAGGGAAAGCTGAAAACTATGCTCTAAAATCAAGAATAAGACGAGGATGCCCACTTCCATCACTTTTATTCAGCATGGAACTGGAAGTCCCATCAGAGCAATCAGGGAAGAGAAAGAAATAAAGGGCATCCAAACTGGAGAAGAGGAAATCAAATTGCACTGTTTTCAGATGGCATGACTGGATATATAGAAAACCCTAAAGGCTACACACTCACACACACACACACACACACACACACACACACACACACACACACACACTCCTCGGAACTGATAAATTGATATAGCAAAGTTGCAGGATACAAAATCCACATTTAAAAACCAGTAGAATTGTCATATGCCAATAGAAAATTGAAACAGAAATCAAGAAAGCAATCACGTTTCAAATACCTTAAAAAAGGTAAAATTCCTAGGAATGAATTTAACCACAGAGGTGAAAGATCTGCACAGTGAAATCTGTAATCTGTAAAACATGATGAAGGAGACTGAAGAGGACCTACGAAAAAGGGAGAATATCACATATCCATGAGCTGCTGGAATCCCTATCATCAAACTTCCACACTACCCAAGCACTCAGCAGATTCAGTGCACTCTCTATCAAACTGCCAGCGACCTTCTTCACGGAACCAGAGAAACAACGCCAGAATTCATAAAAACCACAGGGGGAAACCCAACCAGACAAAGCAAACTTGAGCCAAAAGAATAAAGCTGAAGGCATCACACTACCCGATCTCAAGATGTACCACTGCAAAGCTCCTGCAGCAGGAGGTACTGCCTCCAAGCGGACACGCGGACCATGGAGAAAAGACCCTGGACCAGAGCTGGAAATAACCCCATGCGTCTGCATCAACTGGCTTTCAAGATGGGGACTCCTGGGAGCCCCATTGTAATGTGGAAGAGATTTGAACTTGTATTTAGTCTCAAAGAAAAGAGGAAGATCATCATCATTAAGGACAAAGAATAATCATTCTTAGGGGTTAGACTTCTTGGTTCAGGTGGGGAAATGCAATGACATACGTTGGCCCTGCTCTCTCCTTGACCTTGGTTCCCTTCTGTGTCCCCAGCATCCTTGTGGCCTCATCCTTCTAGGCCTGCCTCAGCCCAACCAGAGGCTTGGGTCAAGCACACGCCTGGAGCCTATTGAGTCAGCCCCCCTTGTACCTGCCATGAACATACGGGGACCAACGCAGGAGGGAAAGCAAACTCCTCATTGCAGACCTGTTGCTAGATCTTGAGCCCATCCCTCCTTGGGGTCTCTTCTTGGAAACGCCCTGCCCACCACCGGGCAGGGTCCCTTCATGCTGGGCTGGCTGCTCTCAACCCGGTCTTCCCTCTGTCCTGAATGACCAGCATTCCCTGGGAATATCAGTTACCAGAGTCTTGACCTTCTGCTTGGCCTGTCTGATTTCCTTTTCATCCTTAGAAAAGAAGAAGGGAGTAAGTGACCCGAAGGTGAAGATCGACTTCAAAACTGAGAGGGAGGGCAGAAGGGGGGCCAGCTGAGATTTGAGTCCCCTGAAGTTTGGAGAGTGTGACATGAGAATCTTGTTTCAGCTGTGGAAAAGGTCTAATATATAAAATAGAAAGTCTAATATATGCATATGTGGGTCTATTTATAAGCATATTCATTAAAGGGAATCACTGAGGCAAAGCCCAATGCCAGCCTCGGTGGGGCCCAAAGAAAAGGCAGACTCACCTAGAATCAGGGGAGGGGGAAGGGCCACTCAGGACTCGGATCTATTTTTTGATAAGAAACAGCAGTTTTTAAGTTCTCAGATTGTTTTTTAAAGATGATGGCATTTTTCTTGGCGTTCATCTAGATCCCACCTCTCTCTCCTTCATGCCAGTGAAAGTCCTTGCCCCCATATCCAACTGGTCCCCGCAAATGATAATAACCTATTTAATCCCCTACTCTCCCCCCACCAGTGCTGAGGTTAGACCACTGGACAGTAGTTAGAGAAATTCTTGGCAACGGAAGGGAAAAAAATTTTTTTAATTTGAGCAACAGATGGACAATTGCATATTTCATTGTGGTTGGCAGCTTGCCTTTTCTTAAAAAGGCATTCACGAGCCCTGCCAAGGGGGGCCTCAGGTGCTCCCGGCTGGTTCTCACTAACCAGGGTGGGCATGGATCCAAGGCAGCCTCAGCGCCGTGCCCTGCTGGCATCTTCAAGTTTGCTGCAGGCTGAGGACCTGGACTGGCTGTCAGCCAGGGCGGCTGATTTGTGCAGTGAATCAAAGTCACTGACCATTTCTGGACCAAAGATGGTGTCAGCAACCTTCCCCAGATCCTCAGCAGGTTGGCACTTTCTCCCAAGGAAGGCCCAGCCCTGGTTTCCCAGGGATCCCACTATCCCATCTGTTTTCTAGGCAAATGCAAGCGTGAGCTCTGCAAACATCTCTGCACATATCTACCCGTGTAATTGTCTAGGAAATTTGGAGGCCAGGAGGTGGGGAGCCAGTGAGCTATTGGCTTTAAAATCACGGAGAATTCTAGAACTAAAAGCAACCTTGGCATCATTTAGCACCCAGATGTCTCATTTAAAGGGAGAAGAAACTGAGACCTTGAGTCTCGCAGGGTAGAGCAAGGGTCAATCCTGGCCCATAAAGCAAACCCTCTCATTGGAATCCCCCACCTGCCAACCAGTTCCTCCTGGGACTCCCTTTTTCTCCAATCCCAAACAGAACAGCATTCCCTTGGCCCTGGGGACACCACAGTTAGGACAAGCCTAGCCACATTGCCTGCTGTGGTCGTCTGTGTCCCTCCGTCCTGAGAGCAGCCTGCTGACGTTTTAGGTCTTTCATCCCAGAGCCCATGAGCAGTGCATGGTGACCATGGGCTGGGACACTGCATCCGCACCTGGCATTGATGTTTCCCACGGTGCTGGCCTGTGATGCAGCAAGGGGTGTTCACAAGGATGACCAGAGAACCCAGAAGACACTGCCCTCTGAAACTAGCACTATGCCTTTCAGGTTTCAGAAAGACACTTCTCCCACCCCATCTCCTCAGTGTTGATGGCAAGATGTGGAAGCCAGAGGCCAGGCAGGAGTTTAGGCAAGAGAGACAGAGTGCCTCCGCCGGCTGCTGTGCCCTGGGTGACCATGGGGAAGGATTGCTGGGCAGCACGAACAGCCTGGCTGGGGCTCTCTGTGCTGCCACGGTCATGGGTACCTCCATCTCTCAGAATCCACTCTGGCTCCACTTTCTCTTTTTGGATTTCCTCAGGAACCACACTAACACGTGGGCTTCCAGAATGAGAACATGGCTCATACCCAACGGGGGGGGGGGGGGGGGGGGGCACGTGGACCTCTTGTCTGACACCTCTTGGCTCCAGATCGGAGGGAGACTTGCCCAGACCCTGTTCCAACCTCCCTCCTCCAGTTTGTTCTGCAGTTTTCATTTCTGTGCTCCCACTCCTCGCCCCGAGCTGCAGTGCCAAGTGACCCGCACCCAGTCCCGAGGAGGGGTGCTGTGAAGAAGGAAGCCACGGAGCTCGGCTCCAAGCGCGTGTCAGCACCTCGTCCTCCACTCCAGCTCGGCTCGGGTGCTCGGCCTTTGGAGCTATGGTCATCTCCCTCTCCTGTCCATCATGTACAGGCATGGAGTGGCCGTGGCCTGCAGTGCTCCCTCGGGCACACCCCTGCGGTGCCAGGAGCACAGCACCCTGCTCTCCTGCCTCCTCTTCCTTGCTCCACGGCCTTGGGAAAGTCTGACACCCAGGATGCAGAAGAAAAGTCATTCTTGACAAAAACGTTTTGGAAAAGCAGAGAAAGGAAGAAGAAATGGGTTCAGCAAATGATGCATCAGGACGGCGAGAGGGAAAACCAGGGTTGAAGGGGTGACAGGAAAACACATCACCCAGGCTGGGTCCCCTGGCACTTGGAGGGACTGCAGTAAATATGCTTGGACAACAGGTAAGCCAGTGTGGCCACTCTCAGACGGGTAGTACCCTGAGTCAGTGATCCTGGGTCCAGGCCTCCAGTCAGTGTGGGTTTCTGGGTGTGTTACCTTATGAATGCCGAGGTACACCTAATAGGGCTAAGCATGTCATGTGACAAGAGTGCTGTGAACCGAGGACCATCGCAAACCAATGCAGTGCCCCTGAGAGGCATTTTTTTTTTAAATTAGCACACTCAGGAATGAGCCCAACTAGAACGGGGTGGGAGGGGGGCGTATAATCTGGTGCTTCTTATTCATCTTTTTCCTCCTTATTATGATTTTGCTATGTTCATACCCCCCCTTCCTGGTCTCTCTCTCTTTCTCTCTCTCAAACTACAAATGTAAGCATTTAAACCAATAATAGATTTTTCAAATCAACTGTCAAATCAGAGCCCAGACTGTCAAACCTCAAACCACATCTTCTCTTTAATACATTTACTTTCAATTTTCTTTCCATCGACCCTAAAACCAGAAAAGGTTATGAGTGGGTTTTTTTTTTTTTTTTGCTAAGCATCATAAAAGGTGCACACCTATCTTTCTTTTTCTTCTCTAGAGCAGAGCCCACATCTATATCTTTATGACTATATTCATTTCCTCATCCAGCTACTCAACCAACCAACCATTCATCACACGATATTCACGGGGCACGTTCCAGATGCTGGAGACGGGGCAAGAGCAGTTCACATCCTGTGATCCCTGCCTTCCCAGAGCTCATTATCTGGAAGGCAGTTTATAAGCACAAAATTCACACCCAGGTAATAGGCATCATGGTCAATTGGCGAGGCAGGCTCTCAAGAGCTGGAAAGGATGCCATTACCAAGGTGTGCAGGTGGCACTGACTGAAAAGGACAGGGAGCTCTCCACCCAGCCCGTCCCTGGATGAGGGTCGTCCTCTGGCTGAGGAGACCTCCTGTTTGTGGAGAGCTGCCTTCGTCTAAACCTAAGTTCCAGACTTTAAAGGGAGTGCTTTACTTCCACTCTGGTGATCGTTTTCCAAGACCAGGTATGCAGGCGGCCATAGAATGAGAAGGGCCCTCCACTGCAGAGGCATGAGAGCCAGCTTTCTACCTTTGAGTTGGAGCTCAAGCCTCAAAAACTGGCAGTTTGGTAGGCAGTTCCACCTAGTTGTGCCACAAGCCTTTTAAACTCAACATGTCCAAAGCCAGGCTTCCAGCTGCCTTCCTCTACCTGAGCCTCCAGGACTTCCTCCATCTCTGTGGTGGGCAATGCTGCCTTGGAGCCAGCCACAGAGCCCCACTGCTCCTCCCTCCCTCCCTCACTGCACATCCAACCCACCAGAACCTCAGCTGCCTGATTTCTAGAATGCACTCCCCATCAGATCCCTTCCTACACCTCCACGCCAGCTGCCTCCCTGCAAACCACCCTGCCCTCACCTGGAACCCACAGAGGACGCACCCAGGAAGTGCGTTTAAATACATCAAGAACTCCAAACCACAGGTGTCCTTGTCACCTCCTTGGTCTTTATCAGCCAAATAAGAGCCTGAAAACAAAGAAGGCTGCAGAGTGACAAAGCACAGCCCCCAGGAAGGCGGGAGACGGGTGCTGCAAAGACGGGCCATGGCCACAACACTTCTCGGCTCCTGGGAGGGTCAGTCCATGACTTGAGCACCCTCCCTCCAGCCCACTCCTCCTGCTTGCTCTCAGGACCCCGAGCCCCTTGCTGTTGGCCCCTTGGCTTCCCCTGCACTAGCCCAGCTCTGAGTCCGATCTCGCAGGTGCAATGCTGGCTTCACTGTTGAGGCCACGTGCGCCCTGGGCAGTCTTGGCCTCCACGGCCCATTCATGCTATGGCAGGTGGATTCCAGGATTTTACTCACCGAATAGGTGATGTGGATTTTTTTTCCCTTGCTGTCGCATATAGCACGATTCAAAAAAAAGCAAATGAAGCCAGGTGGGGTGGCACACGCCTGAAATCCAGCTGCTTAGGAGACTGAGGCAAGAGGATCACAAGTTCAAGACCAGCCTCAACAACTTAGCCAGGCCCTAAGCAATTTACTGAGACTCTGTCTCAAAATTTAAAAAAGAAAAAAGTTAAGGGCTTGAAGAGAGAGTTAGTAAAGTGCTCCTGGGTTAAATCTTTGGGGTAAAATGTACCAGGAAAAAAAAAAACCAAAAAGGCCACAGGAGACAATACACTGGGGCTTCTCAAAGACTCAGTGTGATGCTCAGAATTCAGACAGTGCCCTCTGGAACGCCCAGTTCTCTGTGCCACCTTCCTGGCACAATGGCCCCATGGAACAATTTTGAAGGAGGGTTCCCAGGGAAAGATGTGCCCTTCATCCTCTGAGAACTAGAGTCCAGGTAGTGGGGCCAGCCAAGAAAGGGACCAGAGGCCAGACAGCAAAGTACTAGCCAGCCGCAGAGGAGAACAGCGGCCCCACACCAGGGCTTCCTGTGCCAGCCCTCATTGATAGACACTCCTGATCGAGCCTCGCCAACCTACCACCGAGTCCTCTGTAGCAACAGAAGGTGAGGCAGCCCTACTGCGGGGGGACAGCACCTCCCTACCAGGAAACAGTTTGTAGCAAACCGTCCACGATATGAAAATGTATTTAATGCAATTAATAATTTAAGAAGCAAGAGCATGTGCTCTTGGAGAGTTAAATGCTTGTCAGAGTGATCGATGCACGCTTCACCACCGACACATTCCCCATGAAGAGCAGAGGGATTTTGCAAACTTGTGTTGACCTTGGGTTGCCGTATATAGGAGGCGGATTGCAGAGGCAGGCCCTGCTGAAGGAGAACGGTGCCGCGGCTCCCAATTTACAGCCCTTTCCCCAATTAAAGGACTGTAAAAACATTAAAATTAATGCAGTCTTAACTCCTAGAGCAGGCCCTACTTTCTTAATTAGTGCATAATTATTCAGTTTTTGATATCCTGGAAAATTATCACATGGAAATTATTTTAGGCAGGGTAACAATAGCAAAAACTCCCTCCCCCAACTCCATTAACATGTGGAAGTAATTAACACTTTATTACAGTGAAAATACTATTACAGCTAATGTTTAATGACTTTTGCCATTGCATCCTAAGCAGGAAATTCAGAACGCTATGGAGTGATGGCTTCCTATAAATATATCACAAATGACTTGCAAAGATTATGACGGTTTGAGCTGGCTGCATTAAAAATCAGGAGGCCATAGACATCCAGTTGCTAAAAGCTTAGTGGCAGAGAAACGTCATTTGGTGCAGGCTCACAGGGAGATGGCACAGGATAATCATCTGGGCATGGCCTGGACAGGCAGCCGGAGCCCAATCTCAACTACAGCCTGCTGTTACTAGAACAGTGGCCCCTCGGCTGTGCTAATGGGTACTTCTCAATGGAAAGCTAAACAACTGGGAGTTCAAGACACTGGAAAAAAACTGAAATTAAGTGTCTCCAGATGAACATATAAGAAATGATAGCAGAATTGGCCATTTCTGTAATCGGGGGATATTAGGGGGTTTTGGACTACGGTAAAAATTGTAATAGCTCTTACATAAATACGTAAAGATAGTAGATCCCTGCTTCAGAAGATTCAGGGCAAGAGCAATTTGTACCTGGTAACTTATATGAAACGGAAACAGAAGGACATTTTGTTTGTGTTTGTGCCTCACATCCCAGTGTGCTGGGGACCACAGAAAGACTCTCCTAGAGCTGCCTGGGAACTCAGGGTCAGGGATATCTCAGGAGCAGGCCGTGACTCGCCATGTGCTAAACTATCAACCCAGAAACATTTAATATTTTTATTCTTTCTTTTATTCAAAACTGTGCAGAACCTTCTTTGGAGAAGTCGTGCAGAACGGCGTGGTTCCAAGGCACATCAAGAAGCCGGGAGGATGCGGGAGACGTGTGTGACCAGGCCGAGGTGTTGGAAACTGCTCCGTGTCGCACCAGGCCTGGCATCCCTGGGCCCTCCAGAAGCCGCAGAGGGATGAAGGACGTCTACCGCCTCTAAGACGCTGGTGTCCTGGAACAGTCTGGAAGCCTTCACCTTCGTCTTCCCTGAGTCCCCCCATCTCCATACATTCTTGGGCTTCTATTCCACCCTCTTGGAGGAAGAACTTTCTGGAAGTGAGTCCCAGGCAGAGGAGGCTCCTATCCCCCTTCTCTTTCTAACTTGGAAAGGAGAATAAGATTCCTTCTTGGGGAAACTTCCAAGAGGTTAAACCCCGGTGAATGGATTTTAAAACGCCCTGGGGAGCCACCAGCTGAGCCAGGGAATCAAAGTCCTCAGAGGCCCCAACCAGGAGTGGCTCCTGGAGAAGAGGGAACACCTGTCCCGAGGACAAGCTGAGGTTCTGAGGGAGGCAGCCTCGCAAGAGCCTCTGTGGGGCCCCCAAGCCCACCCACGTGCTTCAAGGCCCACGAGTTCAACCTGACACCTCTGGGACAGTGGCCAGCCGTGACTCTCCCCCGAGCCACGCACCCTGAGCTCTGCAGACCTCTGACACCCGATGGCAGGACCCAGGGTCCTTTGTCAGAACTCCAGCTCGTAAATTCTAGATCTTTCACAAGCAGGGACGGTGTCTTGGGTCTGTGTCCCTGCAGGCCCTGGGAATACTAATATGCACATATAGATGGCCAGCAAGGCACGACAGGGAGCACAGGCCACAGGACAAGGCTGTGTGATGGCCACAGTTCGGGTATGGACTGTCCCCCAATCCCACATGAAGTCTGGGTCCCCGACATGGCCATGTTCCACTGGGAGGCAGTGGAAACTAATAGGTGAGTCTAGGTGAAGGCAGTGGGTCACTGGGAGCTGCCCTGGGAGGCTGTTTCTTTCCCTAGCCCCTTCCCCTCTCTCTGCCTCCTGGCCACCATGAACAGGCCCTTCTGCCATGGCGTTTCGCCTCACCTCATGTTCAAAGCAAGGGAGCCAAGCAGCTTTGGGGTGGAATCTCTGAAATATTGAGCCCAAATAACCTTTCCTCCTCTCAGTTGATTTCCTCAGGTATTTTGTCACAGCAATGCAGAGCTGACCAACATAGTAACGTTGGGTGCTTACTGACCTTTCAGTAGCCTTGGGAGGGTACTATAAGAAACTGCCTCACAGGGCTGCTGGGGGCTTAAAGAACTCATATGCTAAAAGCATCTGGATCCATAAGGTTCTGTAGCAAGGACTGGCTCCAAGCTTGTCACTGTTATTACTATGACCACTTCATTGTCATCAAAGAAGATAACTGTTCCCTCATCTGGGCAAGAAAGTTGGTCCACGGCATCTGTGCAGCCATGTGGCACAGGAACCTGTTCCCCTCGGAATCTTCCCACCTGTGTCTGGTGCCGCCCACTCTAGCTCTGCCCACCATGCACATTGCCAGCAACTAGGCCCCCCCAAAAGTGCTGCTCATGGCCACGTGGCAGAAGGCACAGGCTATTCTGCCCTGTGGTCCCACTGAGCCTATGGAGAGGGGTCTGGAGCAAGGGTAGAAAGCAGGGCAGAAACATATTTGCTCAAGAAATCTCAAGGGCTGACCTGAATAGGGCTACAGCAAAGAGGAGCACCACGCAGAGGGGCCAAGGAGGAGACAGAGGCCCTAGGAGGGCCTGGGGTGAGCACAAGACCAAGGGAGGACAGAAGAGGAGACTCTGGGTCAGAGGGTCCCTGGAGAATAAGGTGGAGAGCCCACGGCCCAAACACCCATCGTGCCCAGCTCTCTGCACCTAGGGGACTTGAGAATGAATGTCCAAGCAGCCCTGCTCAGAACAGAAGACTAGAAGCAGCCCCTAGACAGCCAGGGACAGGAAGGGGCAGATAGATGGATGCACATTCACAGAGTGGAATACTAGGCAGAAATTAAATGTCCAGACCACAGCTACTCACAGCAGCCTGGATGAGTCTTGAAATGGAATTGGGAGGGGAAATAGCTGGTCCCAGAAGGCTGCACGGGAATAATGCCATTTTCACAGACCCAAGAATAAGAAAAACTAAAGAATCTACTGTCGAACAAGCACCCCTCTCTAATAAAACCATACTTTAAAATACCATTTCCTTTCCACTTAGAGAGTGGCTCTTCTGGAGCAGGGCAGAGGCCTGGGACAGAGCAGCCCTCAGGGAAAGGTGGGTGTCCCCACATTACTTCACAGAATTCGGTGGCACCTAAGAAACAGGTGGAGAGTTTGCAGGCTTAGGAGAGGGACTAGCAGCAGGAACTTACACAAACATGGCTGAGTTCTGTAACTTCTATCCCTTGGAAGGAGCTCGTCTGTGCCTGCCCCTCCCTCTGTTTGCTGCTGTTGTTGAGGTTTGGAGTGGAGGGTCTAACTTCAAATGACCGTTTAACATTGGCTGGAGACAAGAGATGGTCGTGCCTGTGGCTTGCCTGTGGCGGCTGTAGCCCTGCAGCATAGCAAGGGTGACAGTGACCTCAAGGGACAATTTTCCAGGACAGAGTGACCCAGTCTCCATTCACCTACCAAATAAACTAGTCCCGTTATGAACTCAAAAAAGGGCTCCAGATAGCAAGGTCAACATTTTTTAAAAATCAACTATATTTCCCTATATTGTTGAATGATCCAAAACTGAAATTAAAGCAATTCCATTTTATAATATCACCAAAAAGAATGAAAGACCTGGGGGTAAGTCTTTAAAAGAAACACGGGATTTATGCCCTGAAACCTGTAAACTAATGCTGAGTGGGAAAATTTAGAAACCTGAAGAAATGGGAAAGACATCCCACATTCATTCATCTACTGTCAAACAAGCACCCCTCTCTAATAAAACCATACTTTAAAATACCACTGCTGAGCCATTGCTGAGCTGGCAGTGCTACCCACGGACCCCACACTCAGTGTGACCCCGGCAGATTCCTGCTGAGACTTCCCCAGGGACTGACAGACTGATCTTAAAATTCATATGGAAATGCAATGGATACAAAATAGACAAAATGATCTCAAAAAGGAGGAAAAGAGTCTGAAGACGCATGCTTTCCTGTTTTAAAATTTACCAAAATTACAGTAATTGAGACAACATGGTACTGAGAAAAGGATAATCATAGAGAACAATGGAGCAGAACGGAAAGTCCAGAAAGAAACCTTCCAGTTGTGGCCGATTGGTTTGCAACAAGAGCATGTGAAGAACATATAATGGAGAAAGAAAAATCATTTCAGTAGATGAGGTGGGTAAAAGTAGATAGTCACATGTAAGAGAATGAACTCGGATCCCTGCCTAACACCAGGCACAGAATCCACTCCAAATGGACCACAGACATAAACGTAAAAGCCAATATGATAAAACTTCTAAAAATAAGAGTGAATCTCTGTGACCTTGGACTCGACAATGGTTTCTTAGATATAGCACTCAAACCACAGATGGCAAAAGAAAAGTAAGTAAATTGGACTTAATTAAAATTAAAAGGGA
Organism: Ictidomys tridecemlineatus; assembly: GCF_052094955.1. Lineage (NCBI taxonomy): Eukaryota > Metazoa > Chordata > Mammalia > Rodentia > Sciuridae > Ictidomys > Ictidomys tridecemlineatus. Next base: position 3,200,056 of record NC_135477.1, on the reverse strand, counting down.
CATCATTAAGAAGTTGAAAAGACAACCTATTGGAGGAGAGAAAACACTTGCAACAATGTACCTGAAAAAGGACTCACATCCAGATTATATAAAGAACTCTCACAACTCAATAATAAGAAATAGACCACTTTAAAAACTTGGGCAAACCATCTGAATAAACATTTCTTTATGCTAAGTGAAGTTAGCCAATCCCCCCAAAATCAAATGCCAAATGTTTTGTCTGATATAAGGAGGCTGATTCATTGTGGGGTAGGGAGAGGGAGCATGGGAGGAATGGGCGAACTCTAGATAGGACAGAGGGGTGGGGACATGGGGTCAGAAATGATGGTGGAACGTGATGGTCATTATTATCCAAAGTACATGTATGAAGACATGAATTGGTGTCAATATGCTTTGTATACAACCAGAAATATGAAAAATTGTGCTCTAAATGTGTAATAAGAATTGTAATGCATTCTGCTGTCATATATAAATTTTAAAAAGAGGATATGCAAATGGTCAATGAGCACATTAAAATATTTTTAATATTATGAGCTTTCAGGGAAATGCAAATCAAAACCACAATCAATTCACATCCACTAGGGTGGCTAAGATTAAAAACACAGACAGCAACAAGTGCCAGCAGGGGCAGGGAGCACCTTCACTGACTGCTGTTGGGATGGTAACATGTTGGGAAGTTTGGAAAACAGTGGGTCAGTTCCCCAAAATATTATCCAGATATACTATTTGGCCCAGCAAGTCCATTCTTGGCATGCACAGGAGCAAACTAAATGCACATGTCCACACAAAAACCTGTGCATGATGTTCAGACGAGCAAGAGCATAATTACCCAAACCAGAGGCCTACCCACTGGAGACTTGGTAAACAAAATGTAGTATGTCTACATTTATTTCTTGGCAATAAAAAGGAATGGAGTATGGATAAATGCTATAATACAGATGAACCCTGGAAATTCAATGCCATGTGAAAGCAGGCAATCATGAAAGCCATATATTGTAGAACTCCATTTATAAGGAATGTCCAGAATAGGTAAATCCATAGCAACAGAGAGGAGCTTATTAGTTCCCAGGGGCTGGAGAGAGGCAGGGAAGGAGGAGTGACTCCTAATGGTTTTTGTTTTTGCTTTTGTTTTCTGAGTGATGGAAATACTCTAAGATTAGATAGCAGAGAGGCTGCATGACCTATGAATATACTAAACACCACCGAATCCGAGGCTTTACAAGATGATTTTTATGATAGGTGAATTTTATCTCAAGGGAACTGTTATTAAAAAGGAGAAAGGGTACGCTTAGGAGATCACAGTAAATTCGTGAGTGAAACAGCCTGGCAGGTCAGCTGCACTAGGGGTCCAGAGCTGCCCGTCTGGCCACTGGTCAAGACACCAAACAGCCAGAGAGCTGGTGCTTCTTACATGAGGCAGAAAATGCTGCACCTCCCACCACATGCGAGGTCCCCCACACTGGAGCTCAGGAACACGGCAGGATAACGCTGACACACTTGTCATCCTTTGATTCTTTTGGGCAAAACTCTTTACATCCATGATCACATATTTTCAGAATTTGTATGAAGATGATACTATTTATTAAGTGTACACACCCCATAAGCATGAACTCAGTGGGCATGGCAACAGGAACCTACTTTATCGCCAGCATCCAGATCACAAGAGTCACATCAAAAGCCTAGGAGGCCAGTCTGCACCATGCCCAACACAACTACCTCGTCCACCAAGAGCAAACAGAATGGGAAACACCCCTTGCTCAGTTGTGTAAATGTGCTTTTTGGTGTGGGGCTAGTTTGGTTCCTCACAGGTTTGGGGATCCTGCATGCCGCCTGCAGGAGTGCAGTTCCCTCTAGTCGCTGCCGTCCTCTGCTCCATTCCACTATTTAAAGGCCTCTTTGCTGCTCCTGCTTTGGGGTCATTACAGATGGTATTGCTAGGACACCCTGGTGGAAGCCTCTGATTGAACGCAGGCTTGCATTTCTGTCGGGCATATACCTAGAAGTTCAGTTGCTGGGCCACAGTCTAGGTGCACACTGCCGAGCAGCTTCACCAAGTGCTCACTAGGCTGCACGCCTGCAGCTGGGTTATTGGCATCTCATAATAAGCATTTAAAATGCTGCGCTAATTCACATCCATTAAGTTTATCAATAGTCACTAGGCACCTTTGTTGGCATTCAAATAATTTCTCAAGGTAGGAGGTAAATATTCAAATGAGGTGAGATGTTCACTCAGCCCAACAAGATCAGCCAATCTCTGCCTTCCCAAGGCAAAGGTCCTGCGTGTGTTCAACAGCTTGGCAGGAAGAGGCACGGCACAGTGAAGGACAGGTGAAACACAGCCCTGCTGCAGGGGTACACAGGGTTTGTCACTGTGTGGAAGTACAAGGGGAGCGCCACACACTTCTCTGGCTCAGTGGAAAGTCTGGGATCATTAGGAGAGCTCCTGGTCAACTTGAACTGGACTCTTACTCAGAAACTCCAGGACTGTCATCTCCAAGGGCCAACATCAATGCAGCCTGGATCCCCAAGCCGCAGCTGCTGCTGGAGCTCTCAGAAGTGACAGCTATCTGTCGTTTGGCCATTTGTAATATTTGGTCTAATAATCAGATCAAAAGCCTGCTCCAGTAAGCTTGATATCTTTAATCCTGGTTCTGGGTTGATGTATTATCTTGATGAACTAGCTGATTGGTCCAAGTTCAAATGGCGAAGAAGAAAGAAATGGATCAGGCTCCTGGCCAGTTATTCAGAACAAAACCCAACTGTTCGCCAGCTTCCCAAACTGGGGCAATCAAAACCAGACAAAGGAAGGAGAAGAGACCTCCCGGAACCTGCCAACATCCAAACCCGGGCGATTTCTCCGCTGAGTGAGTGCCGCAGCCAGAAGTCTCGCTGCCGGGCCAAGCGCGCACTCTCTGGCTTCACCACTGCGCTGACTCTTCAAATGATTGTCGTTTTTTCCCCTCTCCTGCTGCCAACTGCTCCCGAAGCTCACCAGCCTGTGTTCTGAAGCCAAGAGTTCACAGTAAACCTTGCAATATCTCATGCAATCGTAATGCAATTAGTGAGGCGCACGCTCCTGCTGGGCCTCTCCTCTCCTTTCTCAGAGACCCCGAAGAAGTCAATCAGGTGCCAAGTTCAAGGGGTTGCATGCAGGCAGGGGAGGCTCAAGCTGCCCTGCGCTGTGTTGGTTCTGCTGTCTCCGCGGGTTCCTCCTTCAGCGGAGCTACAGCAGGAGGACTCCCCGACCCCACCGGCAAGGCACAGCTTCCAGTGGAGCAGTGTCCAACCGGCTCCTGTGAGGAAGGAGGCCACCGCGCTCCTCCACACCTGTCCTCCCAAACACCTCTGAAGGTGAATGCATTTGCATTGGGCAATTAATTCATCAGGCAAATTTGGGAGATGACCAATTTCCAAGAGGCCTCCCTCCCTTGCTCACTGAAACCTGATTTATATTGGTGGCATCTCAAGCTTTTGCTTGAGTTTGTTTCAAATGATCTCTAACCATACCCAGCAACCCGCTCGGTTTTCAAATACTCTTCCTCACCCAAAGGAACTTAGGACCAAAGGCTGACTCCAGGGCTGGAGCAGGGAGGGTGAGCCTGGTTCAGCCTGGAAGTGTTTAGAAAACGATGGAGATGTGTTGACACAGCCCAGAGCCACTTGGAGGAGCTCCCACTGGCCAAATTCAGGACAGTTTGAGGCACAGCATAAGTGTTGATAGCAACAGATTAAAACCCTCTGATTAAAACAAGAGCATGCACGTCTGTGCCCATCAAAGTGAATGAATAAATAAGTGGGGGGGGGGAGGAAGGCTCCCCCACAGCCAACTTCCCAGTCAAAGAAATGCTGATGACTTTGCAACCACCTCAGCAATAATTGGTTTAGGCACAAATCCTCAAATGGATGCTCAGACTCATGGATGAAATTTTGATGAGGAGCAGGACATTGACATCGTCTCAAAGTATCTTCCCACAAATTATTTATTACCGAAATAAAAAAAGTCAATCTAGCAAACACCACCCCAGCCAGTCAGTCAACATCCTCTGAACTGGGACAAAGTGACCTCCTGTGCCTTCCAATATGACACTCTGAGAAGAACACCACATCCCTTCCACAGGACCCCTGTCCCAAAGGCAGGAACCGCTACACTCAGAAAATATCAGACAAACCTGACGGAGGCACATTACAAAGTCTCTGGTCTGTGCTGGACAAAGCCACCAAGGTCAAGAGGACAAGGACAGATTGGAGAATTATTCAGAAATGACCTAGGCCAGAGTTCAGATGTCGAACCCACACCCCAAAAGGCACATATACCCTAAAAGACATACCTACGCCACCAGATGGCATGGAAAGTGGTCAAAGCACCCTGTGAAAGTGTCCCACTTAGTAATTACACGGTAGGAAATGCATCTGGACGCATTTTGAAGTAAAGGAAGGACATCAACTGGTCACTCTCAAGGCACTCAGGAAGAATATGTGTTTGTATGTACATGTGTACACACACTTGTATATGTATATGTGCATGAATGTGTGTGTACATGTAGGTGGCAAGAAGAAAAAGTCAAATGGACAAAAGATGAGCAATCAACAACCTGGGCAAATGACATGGGGACCTTCTCTGTCCTGATTTTGGTATTTCTCTATGAGTTAAAAATCATATCAAGTTAAAGTTACAAAAAGTTGTCACTTAAACTCAGGGACACTTACTGGTGCCCTTGGACACACAGACCAGCCAGGAGCAGCAGAGAAGGACCAGGAACCTTGGGACAGTGTTCCTGCCTGCGGAGAAGAGGAGAACTTGGGCACTCACCCTGGCATAGAAAATCCACGGGAAGCCTCAAAGAGATGCCCAGTGGCTCTCAACCAGGGCTGATGCTGTGCTCCCAGGTCCAGAGATGTCTGGAGACGTTCCTGTCGTCACGCTGGGGAGGGGTCTTGCTGCTGGCATCCTGTGGGCGGAGGCCCAGAGGCTGCTCGGTGTCTGCATCCCACAGGACAGCCCCCAGCAGGGAACCCTGGGCCCAAAACCTCAGTCCTGCTGAGGACGAGAAGCCCGAGCTGAAGACTGATCCTCAACAAATACCTGGAGGAAGGATCGACTCTCAAAGGGACTGAATTTTCCTAAATTAGAGAGGTTTATGAAACCTCAGACATATATGAAGAACTCGCAACTTTATTATTTCCAAGGCTGATGACAACGATCAAAAGGCCAAGCAAGATTTCTAATGTGAGAACAAAATAATTCCCCAGCATTCTCCTGAAGGTCCACACAGAGTGTAACAGCCTGTCCTATATTTATGGGTTTGACTCATGTCTACAGCCACTTTAAAAAAGGAAAAATAAGTATGTCAGAGCTGAAGAGAATCGTTTAACGTTTTTGTTTTCTAACATCTTTGTTTTCTGAATTTCCTTTATTTTGGGCTGTTATTTGAAGTGACATAAACACATCCATCTTATGGACAGTTACAAACGTTCTAAAAATAGTTCTTGTTAAACATATTGGATTTTTAAAAACTAATAATCCTTACTATTTTTTTAAATTGCAAATCTAATTCAAATCGGTCCTGGTGACATGGAGGAAATGCACCTAAATGACAATGATGTGCCTGGAGGAGTGGGGTCCTACTGTGGCCGTGCACTCAGTGCCCTCCACAGGACACGTGATGACACTCCGTGCAGCTGGTGCCAGGGAGCCACTCCTGGAAAGAATCAGACATAATTGCAGCTTTTGACATCCTCAATGTTAGGATCCTTCTAAATCATCTTGAAAAATACGTTGGTGTTTCAGGTTCAGTTATTTGGTTGTTTAAATCTTATTATAACCATCAACAACAGTTTGTTAATATAATTTCTTTCCATTCCCCCTCTTACATTGTCATCTGGAGTCATCTGTTACGTTGTCATCGGAATCCCAAAGGGAGCCGGTTCAGCCCCGTCCCGGCCTTTATCTACGGGCTGCTGTGGGAACTACCGCCCGTATCTGCAGGAACGGGGATCTGCTTATCGGGCTGCGGCTGGTGATCGCCTGCTTTTCTATTTCAGCATTCGCCCTCTCCATGGGTGCACTCTTCGTTATGTGAACAAAACTAACTCTGGGTTTTGTCGTTTTGAGAATTTTTGATGTAAAAAACCCAGAATCATTTGGTTTATTCTCTCCCTTTTAACTCCTAAAAAATTCATAAGCACATTACTACTCTTCATGAAGATTTCATATTTATTGATCAATTTGCTGTGGTGACATGGAGGGTCTCCGTGATCAGTGGAGTTGCCCGTTACAGGAATCGGCCTGTGTGTCTTGGACACCTCGCGCTCCCTCTGCCCATCCAGCTACAAGCACACGCAGGGATGAGAAGCCCGCCTGCTTCTCCCGAGGACAAAAGGAGTGGGGTGGGATGGAGCAGAAAAGGTACCTCCCGCGCCTGCCACGCACCTGTGGTTTTCAATTGACGACTGCTTCATTCTGTGGTCCAAAATGGCACCTCACTGGTGACCCACTGCAGCCTGTCTCCATCTATATTCCTCACTTGAAAGAATGACATTCCCATGAACTAGCATGAGGAGTTCTCAAAAACTCCTGGTTAAATACATGATTCATGCCTGCGAAGATCCTTACAAAGAGACTTTAGAAATAGTGAAATGTATTCACTCCCCCTGGAAATGATTAAGAGCTTCATGTCAGAGTCCATGAAAAGTCTCCACAAAATGTGAGACAAACGGAGCTTTATTTTAAAAGTAAGCAAACCATCAACACCCTCATCCAGGCTCTGTCCCAGGACCAACTTGGGCTGAGGTTCATGGAAAGAGACCAGCTGCAGAGAGGAGGAAGAGCAGCATGGGTGCCAGCACCGACTGCAGCCAGGCACCTGAGAAGAAGGCCCCGCTGCCGTGGTGGCTCAGGGGACAGAGTCTCCCCAAGGGGACAGGGCACAGCCTGAGACTTGCAGCACATGTGGCCTCTAGGCTTGTGCCTCCCAGGTCAGAGGTGGGTGGAGTGGCAGGGCCACTGGGAACAGGTGCTTCAGAGTATTTTGTCCTCTTGGCCTTGTGACCACAAGGTATGAACCAGGTGACAGAACCACACCAGATAAAGTCACCAGTGGACCTGGCTCCAGCCAGCCTGCCCCACCATCCCAGGGCAGCTGGAATCTTGGGACTGAGCACTTCCTTTATGTCATCTCTTCTCCCAGTGAGGAATACAAAGGGGGCGTGCTGGACGGGCAGCTGGACAGCGCAGGCAGCAGGAGTGTGAAGATTTGACCTTGGCCCAGGGAAGGGAGTGAAACCCAACAGAACCAGAAGCCAGCGGCCTGGCCTTATTCAGCATCCTCAGAGCTCAAAACCTACCACCAACGAGAAAGGGCAGGAATCAAATGTGAAAGCCGGAATGTCTCATCTCTTCTAGAAAAGACCTCTGCCCTCTCAGGAACAGAGCTGTTCCTGCTGGGGGGCACAGCAGGGGTCTGGGTTGCTGCTGGGAACGCTGGGACGGAGCGCAGAGGACCAGCATATTTCATATTCTCCAGCAAAGGAAGCGAAATCACACTGAGGAGCAGCAGGCAGGCCCTGCAGGCCGCTCGATAACACCGAGTCTATCTGCACAGGACAATAATGGAAGACGGCCTCGAATTCATGCTAAGGAACATGAACTCCAGAGCAGGCAGGGCACCCACAGACGCCAGCTGGAAAGCATCCTGACCTACGGATACCATCCAGCCAGCTGCTGTCCACAGTGGAGCACCCCCAAAGGCCATTCATGAGCCTCGCAACTTAATTATTAAACCAAAATTAATAGAAATCTAGCCTTTCACCTAGCAGCAAGAGGAAATAAAAGCAAATACTTATTATGCTAAGTAGATGTCAAGGAATTAAAATTGTTTAAAAATGATAAACCCAAAGTCTAGCTCTTTGTTAAGGTTGATTTTTTTAAAAAATTATAATCCATTCGAAATCTAAATAAAAATAACATGACATAGGTAAATCAGTTTGGCCAATTATATTGGATAATGAATAAGTAAACCAAGGATTAATATCACACTAAATTTTAAGATGCTGTTTGTTCAACAGGGAGGTTGGAAAAGCTTTCCTGAGGCATGGCTCACTGTGTCAATGGTTTTCAGGTCCGAACCACAGGAAACCATAGTCAGAATCAAAACACAATGCAAACCTCTTCCCCCTCCGATACCAGTCTTCTATCTAATACAGCAAGAACTCCTAGGTTGACAAGGAGGATAGTAAAGAACAAGAAGAAAAACAGACGGACTTCTAGACTGACAATTCACAGAAGAGAACGGTCCAGTGGTCCAACAGGTGGGTCAGGGCCATGTGAGCTGAAGCACAGAATGCAGTCACTCTTCCCGCTCCAATGCAGGCACAAGTCATGCTTCAGTCACATCTGGTGTGGACAGGAGCAGGCGGGGCAGGGGTTTCTCACACCAGGAAGGTGTGGGAAGGACCATCAGCAACTTCTCAGGGATAAACTCGTATTTGTTACAAAACACATCGTGTTCCTATTCCTTCTAACCAGACATGTTTACTTCTGGAAATTCACCCTGAACGATAAAAATCCAAGCGTATGTATTCATCTGTGTAACTGTGCAACATTGTTTGAAAAAGAAAAACTAGAAACAGCCATCAGGAGATGCTTAGATTCACTACCCCATAACAAACTCTGGAACATTCAAGTCTCAAAGTATGTGTTTTGTGCTATTTGTTGGCTCAGAAGATACTCATGATGTATTGTCACCTAAACACATCAAGTCACAGCATGATTCCATGTGTTGAGAAAGAACAAAACACAAATTGAAATGTGTGTGTCCAGATATATGGATGGACGGACAGATACACAGACAGACCAAGACCACAAACCAAACCATTAGATGGCAGTGACCACCTGGTCACCCAAGGCAGGCAGCCAAGAAATGGAGGCAGTGGGAAAACAGCCTTCTTCAGACTCTTTCACTTGTTCTAATTTAATAATGAAAATTCAAAATGTAAAGCACTAATAAATCAAAGAACACACAAACACATGAGTTCTGGAAGAAGAGAAAACCACAGATAAGTCTGTTTGAGGAATAATAAGAGGCCAATCCATACAGAAACCTACGGCAACAACTTGGAAAATCTAAATGAAATGAAAACTGGATACATTGTAGAAATGACCAAACAGCAACTGTTCCAGGAAGGCAAGGATGGTTCCATTCCAGAAAAATGGGGTAAAATACTAATCACATGGATATATGAAGTGATAAAAATCTGATATTTGTTTCAAAGAAAGCTTTTAAAAGCATTAAACAAAACAAATAAAAGAATATTTTCTTGACCTAATAAACATGTACGTATCATCTATTAATGACAAAATTCCAAGGCAATTTCCAACAAAATCAGAAACAGTGATGTCTTTTAGTCAATTTTAAAAGTTCAGAAAAAGAATAGGCATATGGGTAGAAAAGAGAGCATAAAATGAATTATCTGCCTCAGGAGAGAAAGTAATGAACTGCCTAATTATTGCTGCTAAAAATATAAGTTGGAGATAGTGAAGTAAAAATAAGTATAGAAAATTAATGTATTTTCCTAGATAGCAACAATAAAAAGATAGATAATATAATAAAAAATGTTACACTTGCAATAGTAACAGAAACTATAGAATTCCAAAGAATGATTTTACCAAAAATGTTTAAAATCAACTTCAAAATCTATTGAAGGTCCAAGAAGATTGATACAAATCATGAGTCATATCATGTTCATTAGGAAAAATCAATAACATAAATATAACAATATGTCACATTTTCCCAAACTAAACTTTTACTCATTATAACTTTTACTCATTTTATACTGCAAATGAGAAATTTTCCCCTTATAACATAACACTAAAATTAGTCTAGAAAATAAAAGAACAATCGGAAAGGGAGAAAAAACAAGGGACTTGTATTTCTAGATGGTGGAATAAACCATAAAGCTTCAATGGCCAAACAGTGTGGCACTGGTGAGAGAATCCACTAATCCATGGACGGAAATAAAACCTGCAGTAGGAGCACTTATAATAATTCAGTACCAAAATGGTGGCATTTCAAAGAAAAGGGCAAAGTGTAATTCAATAAATGGCTTGAATTCAAATAATTAATCGGAAAAAAAAAAATGAAGTCAAATGCCCGGTGTGGGTCAGTTTCCTATCACTGTGATTAAAAAAAAAAAAAAAAAGACAAAGATAATCAACTTATAAGGAGAAAAGTTCCTCTTGGCTCACAGTTTCAGAGACTTCAGCCCCATGGTTGGGTGGCCCAGGTGCTTTGGGGCCTGGGGCGAGGTAGCACATAATGGAGGGAGAACAAAGCCCAGGAAGTCACTCACCTTGTGGCAGTCATGATGTAAAAGAAAGACAGGGGCCAGGGCCCCAACATCCCCTCCAAGGCCACGCCCCCAATGACATAACTTCCCCAATTAAGCCCCGCCTCCTAGAGGTTGGGCCACTCCATAGGAGCCACAGGCTGGCCACCAGATCCTCAGCACTTGGCCTTGGGGGGACACTGCAGACCCAAGCCATGACATCCCCCTTCTCAGAAGACATTACAAATTTCTGATGGGGTTTTAGAAGAGAAATAGAAAAACAAAACTACAAAAGAGGAAGAAAATATAGATAAATATCTAAAAGTGGAGGAAGAAAAGATAGTGCAGTGACCACACATAGGCCAAGGATACTGCTCCACAGGGCCCAGAGGCACGTCTCAGGTGGAGACAGAGGGTACACAACACAGATAGAGCACACAATCCCCGGCGAGAGCTCACCATTAATTCCTAAGAAACTCTGCAAATTAATAGGAAGAAAATAAACACCCCAGTTGATAAGCAGACCAAGGCCAAAAGCACACAGTTCACCAAAAAGAAAAGGAAGACTCACGGAGCCACGGCGTGCCAGCGAGTTCTGCCTGCTGGGGCAGAAGGGTGACTTAAGATGACAGCAGAGCCCCGAGTCTCTAGAGTCTGCTCTAATGAAATTAAAAAACACAAGACAACAAGATCCTGTCTGTATATGAAATGTGAAAAGGGGCTGGGGATGTGGCTCAGTGAGTAAGCACCCTGGGTTCAATCCCATCCTCAAAAAACAATGCTCAGTGAAGCTAGCCAATCCCTAAAAAACAAATACCAAATGTCTTCTTTGATATAATGAGAGCAACTAAGAATAGAGTAGGGAGGAAGAGCAGGAAGAAAAGATTGACATTAAACAGAGGCACGAGATGGGAGGGAAAGAGAGAGAAAAGTGGAATTGCATGGAAATGGAAAGAGACCCTCATTGATATAAAAAACTACATAAAAGAGGTTGTGAGGGGAATTGGAAGAAAAATAAGGAGAGAAATGAATTACAGTAGATGGGATAGAAAGAGAAGATGGGGGGAGGGGGATAGTAGAGGATAGGAAAGGTAGCAGAATACATCAGTCACTAGTATGGCATTATGTAAAAATGTGAATGTGTAACCTATGTGATTCTGCAATCTGTATTTGGGGTAAAAATGGGAGTTCATAACTCACTTGAAACTATTGTTCGAAGTATGATATGTCAAGAGCTTTGTAATGTTGTGAACAACCAATAAAAAAATAAATAAAAAAAAAATAAAAAAAAAAACAAGATGCCCAGTGTGGGTGGGTGAGGAGCCAGGGACAGGGGCTCTCTTGTGCCAATGGAGGAGTCGGATTTTATACAAAACCTTTCAAGATGCGATTTTCTGAAATGTTTCAAACCAGCACAACTTTCCAACAGGGAATTCAGCTTCTAAGAAGTCTTCCTAAGGGAAAAGGTGAAAGAAGTCCCAAATAATTATGCACCTTGTCATTGCATCACAGGGATACTTAGGATGGCAAAATTTTTTAAATGACTTTAATATCCAGTTGAGGTAGCAAAATGAGTTTTGTCCTATCTTTCTGATAGAATAGCATGTATTCTGTCCTTCAGATTCATGTTGGCAATGTCCACGCAAGAGGAGATTTAAATGGAGAGTGATCACCACCTATTGTCAGGTGGAAAGGGCAGGTTAAAGAGTTTCCATATGGTCCAGAATGGACAGCTCCCCTGCACTGAAGCAACTAGCAGGAGAAGACCACACAGCTCAGAGGACATCTTGGCATGGCCACTATCCTCTCTTTGGCTTTCAGAATTTTTGAAAATTAACATGGTTTACTTTTATATCTAGAAAACAAATTTTTATTTTTGAAGTAAATTATTTTATCACATTTCTGAGCTGAGCATGGTGATGTGCACCTATAATCCCAAGAATTGTGGAAGCTGAAACAGGAGGATCAAAAGTTCGCTGGCTTGTTGCCTTAGTGACCCTTGTGACCTATTTGAGGAAGGCAATGGGATGGGGAAAGAAGAAATCTCAAGTAGCATTGCTGAGTCTGGGATGTATTGTTACAAAGTGGCAAAGTGGTGTTAAACGGCAGGCAGGAGAATGCTGCAGCAGGAGGCTCTCAGTCACCGCCTCGCTTCCTGTCCTCTCCAAAAGAGTGCCTCTGTGCCAAGCTTCGTAAGATGCAGGACTGCCCCTAGTCTGGAAAGCCCTGTTCATCAGGCAGGCACCCCACCACCTCCCCCAGAGCCTGCCTTCCTCCACACACTCTCCAGCACTCTGGCTACTCCCTCCCCTGCACAGAGGCTGTGCCCATCTTGGACTTCTTTATGGAGACATTTAAGGAGCTGCTGTTCCCAAGGCCAGTAGCTATGTGCCCAGAAGTCTGTCCATCCCAACAAGACTGGGGAACTAAGCTAGAACAGCTCCAGGAAATGGAACTGGGAATGACCTGTAGAAATGAGAGGACATCTCTTCTCACAGATCTGCAAGAAGAGGTGTCCTGAGTGAGAATGAATACTTTAATTATCACTCTGCTTTTTAGTATTTGACACTAGGTTATAGCTTCACATTGTTTGAAGCAGCTAATAACATCAAATTGCATATGGGCAAATCCTTTAAAGAGTCAAGGTAGATGTCACAAGGTCAGTGAGAGAAGACCAGAACTTTCCTACCTGTTGTAGGCATTAGGGTGTTCACAGATATTCTTGCTGTCTCTTCTTCCAGGCACATAGTAGGACTGCAGCCCCCCACCACAAGTTGGGGTTGGTCACATGACTTACTTTGGCCAATGAGATATTGGTGAGTTACAAGGGAGTTGGCATGTCACTCCCGAGGAAGCTTTAGAGTAAGTTTCCATTGTGCAGGGACAGTGGACAACATTCCAGGAGGGAACTGGTTGGTCAGCTCAGCTCTGGCCACACTTGAATGGCATTTAGTATAAGTAAGGAACACACTTCGGTTTTTAAGACCCTAAGATTTGGGGCTATTTGTTTCTGTAGCACAACCAACCTTATCTGAATTGTCACACTGTCATTGAGTGATGAATTTAACTCAGAGATGCTTGCAATCAAGAAGGGAAGAATAGTGTGTACTGATGTACTTCTCCTCTTTTCTGAGAAAACATATAAACCTATTGGGTTCCAGGGCTAATGCTCAGAAAATTACTTTGCCTAGACTTTTAGACTGGAGTCAATGAAGAACAGAATAAACTATGTGCATAAAGGGCACACTTTCTGTTCTACAAGAAACCAAACAAGAAGTGAAGACAATATTGCCTCCCTTGCAGAACTGACATTCAGAGGAAATGATGTAGGTTAATTTCCCAGCCCTATGGCTGGCTTTAGCTGGCCCTTGATTACCTATCTCTGGTATCTACCTGAGGTCAAGGCAACCTGCAGTGTTGGACATGAGTTATCAATTATACAAAACCTGAAGTTTGCAAAGGCAATGAATATTACATAAGCAAGGCCAGATTAAACGCGATCTCTATTCTTGCTCCTATCACACTCTGGTATTATCTGGACAGACAGGGTGTTGTTGAAACTCAAGAGCTACAAAGAACACTACATGACCTCTCCAGTCAGGTGTACCCTACAGAAGAAGGTACCCAGAACCACCACTTGTGAGAGACAGTCACACTGGGTGATCCAGTGACCTAAGCTCACTGTGAATCTCCCCTATCACCCGACCCAGATCTGCAGTGCTTGGAAAAATCTGCTTTGCTCATTTCCCAAAGCTACAAAAGGAGGACCACACAAGTCCTGGCAGATGCCAGGAAAGTCAGAACACTCTCTGTCATATCACTTTTATATGAGAATTTCAGGGGGAAAAATCAAATTAAAACATTCATCCAATTAGTAAAATATATGGTAGGAATGATAAATCATTTTTGGATTTTTCTAACTTCCGTGATCCCTTTGGAATTCAATTCATCCTCTTTGCCAATGTCAAATCTACCTACTCAGACCCCTGTGTCTCGGTTAATAATAGTTCAGCTTGAGAATTTGGGAGAATTGTGAAATTCATAAAAGAGACATTTGAAACTTCATAATTATGCCAAGTATATCTCAATTTATCAGAACTGCCGCTATTTTGAAATGAGAGAATGTAATCTTCAACAGATAATTAGCCCAATAGCCTGGACACTGGCCAGGAATACCGAAAAGTTATCCCAGAGCCTTCAACTACTGAAATGTCGCCACAGCCTGTGCCCCTGGCCCAGTCCTGCAGAGGACCTGGGACCAGGGAAGACGTGGGCTTGATTTTATTATCAGTGCTGTTCTTTCCGAATGTAGACACAGCTGAGAAATGGGCTTTAAATGGTCTGGGAACCTCAGAAGAAAACACCTTTTTAACAAGCATGGGCACCACCACTGATGATCACCTTGCAAGCAGGCCAGCCGCCTACAGGTGCAAGGACCCTCCAAGCCACAGCAGGGAGGGGGCTGGTAGTCTCCCAGCCTCCGGCCGCCTTCTTCTGTGCTCCAGTGCTGCTGGGAGCTACTTCCTCCAGACAGGGCTCCTCTCTGCAGTCGGCTTCACCCGCTTTCTGAATGAATTAGAGAAAGTGAGGAAGGGGAGGTATAACAGCACATCTCTCTATAGGAAGATATTAATAGTACTCTTTATTGGGCTCTTATTTGATGTTAGATTTCCCTGTCTTCAAATTTTTATCAGATCCACTTTAAGAATTAATTCACATTGGCTACTATGGGATTTTGTTTTAATTTTCATTTTCGCCTCTTTTCATGTGAGATTCTGCTGAGAATGAGAAATCGTGCTGTGAGATCGTGCATTACTGTGACTTCAGGTGGTGCACTTCAGAACTTGTGCATCGCCTTCTTGTAATGTATTTAAAGGTATTGGGAAATCTGTGTTAAAATTAAAAATGTAACATACAAATTCATCTTTTTGTTTGTGTAGACTGTTTTACTGCACACCTGTTGTGTGACGGTCCCTAGAAGTACCAGGAAGACCACCTGTGAGTATTGTTCCAGAACTCTCGCCTCTACTCCAAACTCTTCATTACATCTCACATCTCCTCAAACTGTGTCCCCTCCTTCCCTTTCTGTTTCACTTTGTTCCCCCGACATCTCAGCTGATACCAGAGACTTCTGTGGCTAATATTCCTAATTAATATCTCTTAGCTGAGAATTCAACCTCCTCAAACCATCATCTATAAAGTACATTTATTGGACTAATTTGTTTTTACTTTCATTTAGGTGTGCGAATGCAAATTAAACACATTAACTAATCAAGCATGAGAATAATTTATAAAGAAAAAGAAAGGGGCACATCTTTCCCCACATCCGGAGTGTGGAATTGCCGAGGAAATGACCGTGGTGAGCCCCGCGGGCTTGTTCAATAAGGGTGCTCTCAGATTCCATCTGTGAACATTTGGTCAGCCCTTTTATGGAGGAGAGACATTTCTCTGGATTCATATTAATTTTTGTGCACATCTGTGCACTCACCTAATCCCTACCCGCATACCACTTCAATTAAAATTAACGGAAGTCAAATCCTTGAGTGGTTTTAATTGCAATATGTAGATTGTAAATGGTGCCTATCTTCAACCACACAAAAATTATTTTTTCCTTGGCCTTTCTCAAAGGAATAATATCTAAGGACAGGGTTGGTTATTGTGGATGGATTTTCATTCATCGTGTTGCTGCTCCAAGTGATGCTGTGAGCCTCACCGGTGGGCAAAAGGCCAATCAAAATTAATGCAAAAGTACAATTACGGAGTATTTTAAAGAAATGCCTCTTCGTTCTATTCAAGGGCACACAGTTATACGCGTTGCCCGAAAGAGGATAATGTTGGGCATGCTTTAATGAGGCAAGCATAATTATATGTCAGCTCTATAAATGGGGCGTCAAATGGGTTTTTCTCTTAAGTAGGTTAAATATTGTCCTTACATCTGGTTTACGCTATTCACAAAACACCCCTCTCCTGGATTCCTCACAGATATACTGTGAATGGGATCCTTTAACCGGGGTGGGAGGCAGAGCTCTATTCCATGTGCACACTCACCCTAATGTGCACTCGGCTTGCTAAGTCTTGGGCTGTGCACGTTGACTTTGTACTGAATTTTGTATATATGCTCAGAACAAGAGGCGAAACCACCAGTAAGAGTGCAGCTTCGGCTTTTGTCTGTTCAAGTGTTTGCCTGAGCAAAAGCAAAAATGTCTTGCACCTCCACTTCCTCTGAAAAGCAACAGGTAATCCACCTTGGGCGGTGAGAAGCAGAACGGCTGCCTCACACCATCAGCACTGGCATCTCAGAGAAGCAATTACGGTGCCGCTAAGAACACACGAAGATAAATAGAATTTGTCACCGCAACAGAAACTATTGTTAAGAAAGAAAAAGTCAAAGATGACAGAGTTAAATGTCAACGAGGTTAATCACACTTAATGCGAAAAGACCAGTACGGCTTTAAGAAGGCGGCTCTGCTGGAGTTGGAGCTCAGCTTTTTATTTCACTATTTTATTGCCTGCTTCACAACTACTTGGACAAATACAAAACAAGAATTACAGTGCACCATAAGTTATTTTAATATCCTGTACTGCTGCATACTTCCAGAGAAATCCCAAGACTATGATTACGGTTCTGTGTTTGTGTGGAAATGTCAAGTTGTTTGAAGTGACTACATACTCTAAATTATATATAACTGTTACTTTATAGCTAATAGGCACTAAAATTACTTTAAAACAGAAATGTAAAGTTATATTTTCATCCTTTTTGACAGATAATAAAGCTTATTTATGAGATACAATTTTTCAAGCGTTAAAATACCTCATGTTTACAAAAACATTAAAGATATTATTACTTGATATTTAAAGAAATGAAGAAAGCAAACCTATTAGGAAAATATTTGTCCAGCTTGGTGGCTCTTCTGTTTTGCCAAACTCGTGTAACTTCACTTGTGAAAATGATGGGTCAAAATAATTTTTAAATTAAAAATATTTGTAAGTTCAAATAGAGGCCAGTGATTTAAGATCTGTCTTGTTTCATAATCTCTTGGCGTGCACAAATCCTTTCATATGTATTTTAGACAAAATGATGACTTATGATGGATTGTGCCTATTTATTTTAATCTGTGTCCTGAGAAGATGGGTCACATAATTGTCCCATCACCGGCTCACAGGGTGGCATTAAATGATATTTGTTATTGCTCGGGAACAAAGTTTCGAGTTTCTTTTTCTCCTCTGGGACTAGATCATCCCTGTCTCCAACCATCCACTCACAGCACCTGGCGAGACACACGAGAAGGCCAGAATCCGCCCTCCCTGGTGACACTCGCCTTTCACGAAGGAGGACCAGGAAGCCAGAACCTCCTCCAGAGTCCCACAGTCATAGTGTCACATTTTGCGCTTTGAACCTGGTAGAGAGTGATGATCGCCAGAAGCCAGGGAAGGTGGCAGCTTGCCGTAGTTACTCCAGAGTCCTGCTCCTAGAGCTGGGGTGCCCCAGCTGCACATGACCCCTGGGACCGTGGCTGCCTTCTGTGGCAAAGACAGCACACCCCTGGCAAAGCATAGGCAGCAGGCAGCATTGGGACTTTCAGCAGATCAGCAAGCACAGGCCCAGATACCTAGAGGACCCCGGGATGCTGAGTGTGGTCCAGGACGTGGCTCTGCTCCTGGCCTTCCTGAGTCAGACAGGCCAGCTCAAAGGGCATCCCAGTGGATGGAGGAAATGGAAAGACAGAGACAATCCCTGCTAGAGGGACCTGAGGGAAGATCACTGCATGGTCAGGCGGGGCAGTCCACCTTCCTGTGTAAAGGATACCTCCTTGCCCCTGCAGAACGTCAGACCTGCCTGACCAGGAATCTGAAAAGTGAGGCTGCAGGGCTTCCTCTTGAGATGGGAGACACCTGCACCATGCTCAAGGGAACCATGGGAGGACACACTTTGGCCTGGCCTCCTATCCCTGGTGCCCAGGAGGCCTGGCTCCTGCCCACTCCCACCTCCATTCTCAGCCTTCCCACCAACTCCTGAAGGCACCCTGGTCCTACCAGGAAATCCTCTTTTCTTGATCAAAGCCAAAAAGTCAGAGCCCCTTGTGGCACTGCCCCAATGTCCCTCCCCACCACACACTAGGAACGTGGCCGCCCGTTGCTCTCGGTGTCTGGACTCTATACCAGGATTGGCCTGGGGCTCTACTGTGCCTGGGCTCTTTCTTTCCCCTGGAAGATGCCTGTGTCCTCAGCAATGAAGGAGCCTGAGCCCCACAACCTCCCTGCCCGTGGCCACATCTAAGCATTGACCTCTCCAAGGTCATTGTGGATTGCTAGCTCAGGTCCTTTCCATGTGGTCTCTGCCAGCATCCCTTTGCTGTGGAGATACAGGCCTTCCTGCACCTGGGAGGCTGACACTTCTTCCAGGGGTGCAACTAAATGCTCACGGCCATCCTGATGGCTCCTCCAGTGACTGCCACCAGGAAGGTGTGACTGTGGCTCCCTTTCTGCTCGGTCTCCTTGGGTAAACCCAGGCTTTCTTCTCATGAAAGGAGAGGGAGGTACAGACCTTGACAAACAGAGCCCTCACTGCCATTAGGTCCTGAGGAGGCCGCCCATTCCAGGCCCAGGCTTGTCCACCCAGTCACCAGGAATCAGGCTCCCACTGCCCAGGGCAGAGTGGAGCCTGCACTCCAGCCTTGGTCTCTGCAGGAGACCCAGCGGGAGGCCAGTGAGCAGCTAAACCAAGGACAAAAGGTTTAGCTGTGTTTTAAAAGACTAATCTCTGATCACACCCCGACTTTGTTCCTCCTCCCAAACCCTCATTAACTATTAATCCAGCTCAGGGGCAGGGAAGCAAGCCCACCCCTCTGTGTCAAAGAAGGGGGATCATAGCATGGCAGAATTTTGAAATAGAAAGCATTAGGAAGATATAAATACTGTCAGATCCATTTTGAGGTTTGCCCAACTACACAGGCTCAGCTGTGCGTGTGGTCACTCCCGCGTCCACACGCACAGTTCCGTCCCGGCAGGGGAGTAGGCTCTGCAGAACTCATGAACCCACACAGCTTGCAACAGTTGCTAAGGAATCCATTGACTTGCTATTGATCCCCTATCAGGTTAACCTGAGGAGGCAGGGAAATTTACCTGTTGGCTTAACACAGGATTATGTCCAATCTATAATGGCAGACGTAACAATTTCATGTCCCAAGATTTCATGAGAGGAAACATGGTTTTCTCAGAAGCAGTTGTAACATATTCTAGTGTTTATTGACTAGATCAAATGAGAGGTAACGAATCGACACCATTAGCCAAAGTGAAATGTGTATCACGCAAACGCAGGTTTCCAGAACTCAGGTAAATACAGGTATGAATCCCAGTCACAAAATACAGAGGGGGTTCGAATTCAGGATCATAGACTTCTCCTTACAGGAGAGAGGGTGGACCTCGTCTCACAGGGCATCCAGGTGCCTCCTCCCTGATCTTTGATGCCGAGGTTCCCATCATCCTTTTTCTGAGGGCAGAATATGCCTTCCTGTGGGATCCTCTCCATAGGGCTGACCTCCAGCCCCGACCCAAGCCCAGCCTTCGGGTGACAGCATCCTCAGCCACGTGCTGTCCCTCATGGCACCCATAGGCCAGAGCAGCCTGAGAGGCCTCAGCTTCCCTTCTCTAAGTCCACCACGTGCCTGTGGCACCTGCAGCCTTGCTTTCCTTTAAACTGGACAAACTGCCCAGAGGTGAGGCCAATGTAGAAGGAACAGTACCCAGAGGAAGATAGGGAAGGTAGATTTCTAATGACTTAGGTGCGTCTCTGACCCAGCCAAATTCCTTGACCCATCCTCCAAACCCCTGCCCGGCATCAGGAGTCATAACCCGGGACTCAGCCACAGAACCACAAGGGTCCTGGCAAGATGCCCTCCCACCCGGCCGGCACGGCTCTGCCTCACTCTATCACTACTCCACATGCTCTTCAGTGACTCGGTACTTAATTCACCTGCTTTTTAAAAATCACCAGCTCAATTTACAGCAATAATCACCAAGAAAAACAAACATATTTCTTTCTTAAGCAGAGGAAAGGGAGAACTCAGGCCAGTGAACTGTAAATAACAAAAGGCGTTACCTCTCGCAACAGTTCATCAAATTCATGTTCATAAAAAGTTGAAATCAGAAGTAAATCAAACCTTAACAAAACGATCACCAGCTCTGAGCCCAACTGATTTAAGCAGAGAACTTGTGCAAGATTGAAATTTGAGAAGGTGTGTTTGCAGGAGAGCATTTGCCCTCTGTTATTGGGGACATGGGTGATCCAGGGAATCCAAACCTTGGAACCTGGCTCGGATAGCAAATAAGAACCCCCCCTTCTGCCTGCTCCAGATCAGAGCTTGCCCCAGGTCATGGAGCACAGGAAATTCTCCAAACTACACTCCTCGCAGGACCCTGAGCAGCAGCAATAAAGGAGAGAGCAGGCTGTAGGAAGAACTGTCAGAGGTCGTCCCAGAGGGGCAGTGTTGGAGAGATGGTGTTATGGTGGGCCCACCCATGGGCCACCAGCGCAGGGCCATTGTGGAGGTGGAAAGGTGCAGGGAAGAGAAGCCAGAAGGATTCAGGGTTTGGGGGTAAGATGAGAAAGACAGATTAGTTAGGTTCATCCTAAACCATCCCCTCAAGCAGATGGAGATCCCCCCAGAGCTGCCAGCTACTCAGCTTTCACAGTCAAGCGCAGACAGGGAAATGGATGGCTGCCTACCCAATGTTAGACTCAACAACTAATTCAAAATGGGAAACCACAGGCTGAGGCTGCAGAAGGAAATAATACGTTATTGATTGCCGTGCTGGGCGAGAGACTGGAACCACGTAAGAACTTTACAAGCAAAGTTTGGAAAGTGACTAAATCACTTTTGCTGAACAGGGTTCCTCAGTGAGGGTGCAGACAAAGCTCATCTGCACCTGTTAGGCCTGATTTTTTCCTTTGGAGGAAATTAACCTTGGGAACCATAGGGAAGGGGACCAGAAGGTCTGCTGGAAGCTTATGAGCGAGTGGCATGTGTCAGCGATACAGCCACAAGCTGAGCCGAGAGCCTGGAGTGCAAATCAGCAGAGGGGGCAGGAGCCAGGGAGGAGGCTGAAGGGGAGCACAGGTGTCCTATTAGCAGGTGTCACCAGATGACACACTTGTTGGAGAAGAAGTGCATACCTTCACAGGCTTGAAGAAATTGAGGAGCAGCATCAATAATTTATTAATTTATTTCTTAATAAATTGCTCTTATTTCTATGAAAAATGATTCCTTTAACACACACACACACACACACACACACACACACACACGGCTCCAGTGTGCCCCAGCTCTTTTCCGGGTCTGCCTTTCCCTGACTTTTCTGCTGGTCGCATAAGCCCTGTGCCTTCAGTCTGTCCTGCTGCCCAGGGTGTCCCACCTGCATACCTGATGCTCTAATGTGAGTGTGGTGCCAAGTCAGGGCCATCGATGCTCAACAATGTGTGAGGGGCACCCTTGGGTCCTTCACATGCTGCTTCTGATGGCCAGCCGTGGCTCAGGCTCAGTTAGCATCTCTGAAACGCGAACAGCCCCTCTAGTGACAAGGACCGTTCTCTGCTCTGCTTGCTCGCTCCAGGGCTGGCATCCTGAATTTGCATGACCAGGGTTTATGCTCAGGATTCAGAATGGACCAGGCTCCTGTCCCTGCACCACAGAAGGTTTGAATTTCCTGCTCTGGGCCAGTTCTCTGTCCCCACTGTTCCTGAAAACTGTGCTGACAATTGGTCCTTCTTTCTGACTCTTCGGAGCACTTCCTGATGACCAAGGGGACATGCAGAACCACCCAGGTGTTTGGAACACAGGTGTACTTAGGAAGCAAGACCTGCAATCTTAGTAGTGTCTGTAACTATCCCACTGTCACAGGCAGAGCCCTGCAGTGGGTCCTGCTGACAGCCAGGGCTTTTGTGAACATGTGCCCTCTTTGTGTACACACGTCTTCAGTTGAGCCCCTCTCTGAACTTGGTCCTTCTGGGTAGGATCTGAGTTCTTAGGTCAAGTAAAAGTCCAACAACTGATGAAAAGGACTTCGGGTGGCTGATTTAGAGTAAAACAGTGTAAAGTCATCCTTTCTATCCAAATTGCTTATGAAAATGAATTTGAGAGAAAAAAAACCCATGCCTTTGGCCAACCACAATTCCTTTCAAACTTCCTGGAAATCCAGAAGCACATAAACCAGCAGTGCTCCTTACCTGAGAAGGCTAGATGTGCAGTCAGCAAGAGGAGGGACTGACCCCTTTGTTGACTAACCATGACCCTGCTTGGCCTGGATGTTGTGCACGTGCCCCTTCAGGGCTCCATGCTGTTCCCCTTGGTCTCCCCAAGCTGTGGCCCCCTCTCTGGTCCCAAGGGTGCTGGCCTGAGCTCTTCCACCCCACACTCATCTGGTCCTGATACGTCAGCCCCAGTCTCAGGCTCCACACAAACAGCTTCCTGATGAAATGAGAAATGGCGTCAGCCCTCACAGAGAGCTGAAATGCAGGCCTTTCAGTACACTTTAAAGATGTAGGAAGGAAAGTATTCCCAGCAAGTCTTGAATACTTCATCGATCATATAGAAAGCTTTTAAAATAAAGTTACAAATATCTTAAGATGAGTGAATAAAAACAGTGCAAGTCTGAGGCACTGTTTTGAGAACTTTAAAGCTAATCAAGTTAGCCCCAAGCACAGCCTCCACTTGAGAGCCTCTGGCAGGCAGGAGGAGGCTTCTGAGAAACATGTTGGGTTTTTGTTTTGTTTTTCCAACAGAAACAACAAAATTAAAATGAATTGCAAGTCTGTCCTACATATACAAAACTAACAAAGCCAAGAGTCATTGCATTTGAAGAGGATACACCTCCAGGATGAGATTCTCCAGAGAAGGCAACAATTATTTCATTTACTTGCAAAATTTGTAAAGATTCAGTGAAGAGGACTAATCTCTAAATATTGTACTTGCCAAAGAATTGCAGTACCTCTAGACAGCGCGTCCCCTGTCATCTCAGTGTGCGATAGCCGCACGTGCACAAGTGTTGACGGGCATCAGGAAGCACAGTGTTCAAGATGCATTCAACTCGCACCTCGTTCTTGTGGAAGGTGGTTATTTGTCTCTGTCCTCTGAGGAGGCACAGCATACGATGAACAAAACATGAGGAATCATAAAGAAAGATGACGTGCAAATTGTCACAAAATGAATCCAGCTTTATCCCATCCATTAAATGGACTGGATGCTAAATATCTTGTTTGATACAGAAATTTAAAAGGATATGTAACTCGAAACACATGGTGTCCTGTGCACAGCTGTACCGTACAATGATTGATTTATATGAAAAATTGACCACGTATTGCAATAGTTAAAAGCATCCCTTGGTATCCCTGGAATTGGTTCTAGGAATGCCCACACTCACAATTTTAAAATCCACAGATGTTTGAGTCCCTTATATAAAATGGCATAGTATTTGCATGTAACCTCCATGCACCATCCCCTATACTTTCAATCATCTCTAGATTACTTATAATATAATGTAAATGCTATGTAAATAGCTGTTGCACTGCATTGTTTAGGGAATAATGACAAGGGAAGAAGTCTGCATGTGTTCAGCACTGACGCAAATGCTTTCAAAGATTTCTGCAAAGGCAGAACCCGTGGCTACAGAAGGCAACAGGGTGTGTCAATGCAAGAGGCCTGCAGCCAGCACAAAGCTGCTGAGATGGAACCGTCCTCATGCTGGTGGGTCTCAGGGATTTGAGACCCAATGGTGAAATGTTATTTCAGGTCACTAATGGCGTTAGTGGTATCACTGGTGATTTCTACTGTGCAGTGGTCTTAGTGATTGTCAGAACGCTTTCATGGAGTAAGGCAACAGACTCCAGAGAAGGTATCCAATTGGGGAATTTCCTCAAGGCCCTACTCTGCTCTGACAGGGTGAGTAGTCTCTTCCCACAGAATATTAATGGCACAAGATGAAATGAAATGCACCATGATTAAGCCAACTTCTCGGATTGAGGAAAACACTGGAGGTGCTGCACTGTGCTGATGAGGCACCTCAGCTGCCAGCCCTCGGTCTCGGCTTCCAGGGGCGGCAGGATCAGGTGATGTCCTTCCAGATGCCATCAGCCACCTTGTCCCAGGCTCCCTCTGGCTCTCTCTTCTGTCTGGGCTGCAGAAAAGCCAGTTTCCCCACCCCAAAGAGTGCTGGGAACATGAACCCCAAGGGGTGGAGACACAGGTGGAGACTAAGGAAGCCTTGAACTTCAAAATTCCAATAAGCCAGCAAAAGGTGGAAATGAGAGCTAAGGAAAGGCAGGACCAGACCCCAGGGCCTTCTAGGCAGTCAGTAAAGTGTCTCAGAGACCCTTCAACCTTAAGTCTCTGCCTTGCTGATGGCCAGCGCAGGTGTCATACCATGACGTGGCTACAGATTCCAAGGCAGCACAAAGCAACAAGGTTTGCTCCTCAGGGTTCCAGACTGGGCTTTCTAACGTTCCCCAGCCCTGGGGGAATTTTGGATGTCCTGGGTTAAAACCATTTGCAGTATGCAACGTCCATAAACCTGGGACACTCAGGAGTGCCCATCAGCCAGCTCAGGTGGGGCCACAGATGGCCACCTGGACAGCACCTGGAGCAAGCTCTCAAACTTTGGTCTAGGAGGCTGAGTCTGCTTTCCTGGTGAGCTCCAGCCGGACTGAAGTTACAGGCCACACTTGGGCACCCAAGAGCCAAGAAGCCACTAGGTCTTGGAGAGTGTCCAGCACTCACAGAGGAACTATCAGGGGCTCTTGCTTTCCCTCTCTCTTTTTACATTTTTAAATCTTTCATTTAATAAATAATCTTCTAGAAAATGTAGGGTCAACATTCCAGCATACAAACCAAGGCAACCACTTTCTCAGTAGGACCCTAAAACTTAGGAAATAATGCTAAGAGTTAATAAATGG
The DNA here is from genome assembly GCF_052094955.1 of Ictidomys tridecemlineatus. NCBI lineage: Eukaryota > Metazoa > Chordata > Mammalia > Rodentia > Sciuridae > Ictidomys > Ictidomys tridecemlineatus. The sequence goes on along the minus strand of NC_135477.1, from coordinate 3,174,789 downwards.
GTGACATCAAATTAAAAAGCTTCTGCATAGCAAAGGAAACAAATAGGAATATGAAGGAAAAACCTACAGAATGGGGGGAAATCTTTGCTAGCTGCTCTTCTGACAGAGGATAAATGTCTAGAATACAAAAAACTAAAAAAACTTTACTCCAAAAAAATCAAATAACCCGACTAGGAAATGGGCAAATGAAATAAACAGACAACACTTTTCAAAAGAAGAAATACAAATGCCAACAAATATAAGAAAAAAATGTTTGCCATCCTTAGCAATTAGGGAGATGCAAATTAAAATTATGCTAAGATTTCATCTCACTCCAGTCAGAATGGCATCATCAAGAATACAAACAATAATAAATGCTGGAGAGGACGTGGAGAAAAAGGAACACTTTTACACTCTGGGTGGGATTGTAAATTAGTACAGCCGCTAAGGAAATCAATATGGAGGTTTCTCAATAGACCAGGCATGGAATCACCATATGTCCCAGCCATACCTCTCCTTGGTATTTACCCTGAAGAATTTAAGTCATCTTACTGCAATGACACTTACATACCCAAATTTATAGCAGCACTATTCACAATAGCCAAACTAGGCAACCAGCCTAGGTGACCATCAGTATATAAATGAATAAAAAAAAAACATGGCATATATACACAATGGAGTTTTATTCAGCCCTGAAGAAAAATGAAATCATGGCATCTGTAAGAAAACAGATGGAAATAAAGACCATTATGTTAAGCAAAATAAGTCCAACTCACAAGGCTTAGGGTCCTGTGTTTCCTCTCATATGTGGACGCTAGAGAGGAAAAAGGAAAAGAAGGGGATCTCATGAGAATTGAAAGGGAGATCAATAGAGAAAAGGGAGCAAGGGATGATAGGGGCGGGGGAGCGGGAAAATGCTGACAGTGACGTTGGCCAGACTGTGTGGTTACATATTGTGCATCGTGCACACGTATAAATATGAGCCAACAAATCCCATCAGTATATGCAGCTCTAATGCACTAATAAAAAATGTAGGAAAAAATAAATAATCTTCTAGGAAACAATTTTCAATGGCTGAAACATGCCAGTCTCTTTTGTCTAGAATGGTTGGGATTTGCCTTAAAGATACGGAGTTTAAGTTCGTTAATTCTAAATCTGTAATCTCTTTACAAAGGAAGAGTAAAATACCTATGCCTAAAACCATCAGTACTTGGTAACTATTAACTGTGGTGACAAGTGATAATGGGCAGTTAACACTTAGCTTGGATCCCGTTAATATATGGTAATATAAATTATTTGGGGTCTGAGCTGAGCAGGACAGACTCACTGGCAAGCTAGTGACATCAGCAGCGGCTGCTTGAGACCATTTGCTCTGTATGCAATTCACACTTGTCACCACCATGGCCAGTCACAACGAACATTCAGCAAGTACTTCTCTTAAGGTCACCTCATTAGTCAAAGGCCATCTAAGCTACCAGAGGAGTGGGAGCCTGGGGACGTTGCCAACATCTCTGGGAGGGCCACAAGGAGTAGCTATTCATTTTCAAATAAAAAATTTTGCAGCTCAGAAACAAGCTAAAATGCAGGGGAAATTATGTAAAATTGTCTGGTCCCACAAAGTCATCTGCAAAGTAAAACGTGGCCTGACCCCCTGGCGCAAAAGACGAGCTACAGCAAACACTTGCAACTTCCCAAGTGCGGAATCTCTAGAGCAAGGCTCGTGCCACCTTTCTAAAAGCTGAAATTCATGTGGCATGAGTTTTCAAAATTGAATGTGACGCTGCCACCATGCTCCCCAAGACAGCCTCTCCTTGATGAGCAAGGTACCATGGCAGATGCAGGGCTTTGGGGTAGGAGGGAAGGGGGATAGGAGGCTATATGCCCTGGAACAGACCAGAGGCTAAGAGGAAGCCATTCCACCTCAACCATAGAATGTCATGAGAGATCATGTGATGCACCTCCCTGATAGAAAGTCGAGATTCACCCATGCTGAGCACAATGCACACATTCTAGTAAAAGTTTAACAAAGCATTTGACAATACAATCTATTAGATTGCAGAACAGACTTCCAAAAGAAGTTGGGAATGGGCTCTGTCTAGGGACCTTTCAAATAAAACCAGGCAATCCATTCAAGGAAGCATATTGCATAGGGCAATTCCCCCTCCAATTTCCTTGATCTAACAGGACCACTTAACATTTCTCAGGTGCAGGTAAGGTGAGTCTTACACACATGAGCCTCTTTCCAAAGGAAAGTGGAAGCACAGGCTTATTGTGCCACTTCTTTTTTTCCCGGTGCCAGATGGAGGAAGTGAGGCCCTTCCAAGAAGCCCGCATCATTTCCCTGAGATGCAGAGAGCCTGAGAGCTGCCAGCCAGGCAGGAGGCCACCGAGTGCAGCTTCCCAGAGCCACAGCCCGCTAGACAACAAAGGGAAAGGCTGTTGGCACGCACATGCCGTGTCCCTACCAAGTACATTGGGGTGCCTGGTGGTGTTCTTTATCCACAGTGAGAAGCAGTCACTAGCGGGGTTTGACGTCTCAGGCACACAGGCAGCTCAAAACCCCCAAGTCCCCGTATGTCCAACATGATAAAACACACAACACTGTGCCGTTTCCTATCATTCCTTTCCTTTAACGAGTCATACAAATATTTATAAGCTGGAAAATTCCAAACCCGTGTTTGTCTAGTATATAAACACTAATTGCTTCCCTAGTTGCCCTATACAGCTTTTGAGAGGGGAAAAATGAGGATTTTTTTTTTTTTTAAAAAAAACCTTACTACAAAATATATGCAGAATTTGTTTTCCAATGAACGCCTAATAAGGCTACCTCTTAAGTCTAGATATGTAAAAAATTGCCCTTTTCACAGCTGATAAAATACAAATTAATCCTTAGAGGATTTAATATGTGCCTATTTATTACTTTCAAATCTGAATGTACCACGGCAATTAATATGGCTTCCATTAGCCTGTGAGAAAATCACTAACTTTGCCTTTGAAACGAGAAGTAAATGCAAAGTTGACCCTGTTTTAAATGCCTCCTGCCTTGTGTGTGCCTGTGTTTACATTCAGATGTGCGACCAGAGGTGTGATTTGACGCCCTTCAGAAGATCACAATTGCCAAAGCCCCTCTGTAGTTCGAGCCTTGCTTCTAGAATCAATTTGAGTTCCAAAAGCTTTAAATTGTAGTGTCTTCAGGGTATGAAATAATGTTGTTTGCATCAACTGCAAGTTCGGTTTATTATGAGAAATGAAAACATTTTAAAAATTAAAGAAACGTTTTTCTTTGTGTTCATAGTTCATAGTGTTAGTTTAACCCCCACACTTAACCTCCTAAGTTCATTTTGTAAACTAGCCTTTCATTTTTTTTGCATGCATGCAGACTTAACCCTTGGTTACCAAGCTTTTTTTCGACATGCCAAGTATGCAAAGGCTTTTGAGAGCAAATGCACATTTCTCCATCTCCCAGGAGTGTGTAGTTAGTTGGTAGGAGGAAGGGCTGTGTCATTACCTGTGCAGAAACTGGAGTGTTCTCACTTCTGTACCCAGCCTTCTTAGAAAGCCACTCGTCCATTTTTACCTTATTTATTTTGCATACATATTTCAGTTTTCCCAGCCAGGTTCAAAGTGTTTGAGGCCATCCCATTCATAACCTAAGCCACACTGAAGTTTACCGTTGTGTCATATTTCTGTCCAATCACATTTCTCATTGTTCATACCAAGCACTTTTGAAAATAAGCTCCATTTTTTTTTTCATCTTGGACCCAAAATTTTAGTTTGAAACCAAAAGGGTCACTTGATTTTCTGCCTCAAGAGCACACCCTCCTAGTTACCACAGCACCTGTCCTTTAAGAGCAGGTAACAGCAGGTCTTTAAGAGCAGGGTAATGGCAGGTTCTATGCACATGTTTCAAGGGAGGGACATCTGATGTTCTGCCTCTGTGTATTCATCAGCAAAAGTCTATATAATTTCCTGTAATAGTCTCGGTTTATTTACAATTTCAGCAGTTGTATTTGTTTAGGCTAAAAGAACCCCTCTGCGGCGTCGAGGAGAGCAGCCCTCTGCTCTGAGAATTATGTCACCTCCTCTGTCCCAGTTCAACCCATGGAGTTCTTTTGACAGACAGCACGAACAAATCTGCATAAGGAAAAGTAAGTGACAGCTGGGGTCAGGCTCTCTCTGTTTAATGACACTGCCAGTTACACATTTTGAATTGTTTAAATATGAGTCTACAGCTTCCACAATCATCATTTCACTGGATCCACTTTTCATACCCAACAGCCAGGAAACTGACACGTAATTACACACTTGCTGATGGTATCGCGGTGCCGATAATTAAAACTGCCACCCGAGGATTGCGATTGCTAGTCTACAGCTGGGATGTTGTCAGGAGACAGCAACTCCAGCGGCTTTTAACGCCATCTCCTTACAGGTGGACCTGGGGTCCCCACGCTGGAGGAACCGGCCGGTCCGGCACATCATTCGCGACGTCTCGCACAAATGAAGAAAATCTATTAACAATCCAATAAGTGAAATACAAACACCGTGACCCGAGGGTTAAACTGTCCGCTTGGACGCTGGAGTTGGATGTTAGGTATTGTTCTTTTTTCTATCTCTGCTGTATTTACTGAAAGATCACGAAATGGTCTCCACCTCTGAGTAGAGCTTCAAGTTTTCCCGGGTGATGGAGAGAAGGCACAGTGAGCGGGCTTCCTGCTGGACTGCCCACATCTGAATACAGGAACTGGGAGGCTCTCAGGGAAAAGCAAAAAACATGCTAAACCCTTACAAGTTTATTCTCTAAAAATAGATTTACTTGCTTGGAAGGAAATGAGGTTAGGACAGAAGAGACGGCAGGAGGGGGTGGTGCTCGGACCTCCCCAGGGGTCGGGAATAACCCCCCCCACTTTTTGCCAAGAAAGTGGTCATGCTGATGGCATAATGTCTGGTGACTTCTGACATCCCTGCTTCTCCTTTATCACGCAAGGACACAGAGCTAGTGTGAAGGGCTGCTAAAATAGTCTAAATAGGGCAGGTTGGGAATGTAAAAAAGACAGGAGCCAGGGTGAGCAGGCAAGAGCTGTGGATTTGTGAATGCTAAACATGGGGAAATTAAAAAAAAAAAAACTAACTGGAAAAGTTAAAGCTGCCATAGACAAGTGGTAATCTAAATTTTAATAGGCCCCGACAGCATGACAGAGGAAGCTTTGCCTAGAATGAACTGTATTTATTCAATTCAAAAATGAGCAATATATTCACTGTAGAGCCCACATTTATCACCAGCATGGGTCTGTGCACCTCACACACGCTGCCTGCCCTCCAGAATCACCTCCCAGCGTAGATGCACCCAGAAATGAAGACAGGCTTCTAGCTGCATGCTGGACTGAGCATGGAGTAACCTCCACACACAGGACTAAGTCTACCTGGTGTGCAGGGCAGGTACTCCCAGCCCCTCTGTCCTGCTGGACTGCCTCCAGGTCTGTGGGCATCAGGGGCTTTTGCAGGAGGCAGGATGTTCAGTGCTAGAAACAAAAGTGTCAGTCCACCCAGGCAAGTGGGTCCCATGCCAAATCTGCTCCCGTGACGTTAGAGAGAACATGGGATTGATTTTCCCTGACCTTCAGTGGACCCCGATGCAGAATTTCAGAATTACACATATGGGTTTGAAGAGCGGGGCGCCTTTCTCTCAGAAGAAGCAGACCCGTGCTGGGTGAGAGCAAGCACAAGGCATTTTCCAGAAGCTCAAATTTAATAAAATTACAATGTAAGACTTTTAATATTAAATCCACAAGGAGAACATATAAAATGGCAAATAAACTTGGTGACCTTTGAAGAAGAAGTCCATGTTTTTAGAGGACATTTGCTCTGGGGGCTGGAGGACAGCCAGGGTCCTGTCCAGCCCTGGAGCATGCTGATGGGGTCTTGGAACAGGCATGGCCAGGTCTACTTCGTCCCCCTTCAGGCCACAGAGCGGACGTGCCCAAGGATACCTCAAAACCTGTGGCCAACACAGGCTCACCCACCCAGCCTCCAGGAGACCCAGGGATCCTGCAGGGCACCTCTTTGCAACTGTCAGTTGTGACAGGAGCTGTGATCAATGTCACTGAAGCTCAGGGACCATTAGCCTACACCACAAGTGGAGGCACTAACATGACCCAGTCCTAACAAAGAATGATGCATGACCCATTCCCACAACCGTGATTGCAGAGTGGGGTTTCCTAATTGAGAGTTTTAGATGCATGAAAAAGAAATTGAAGATGGACTAACAAAAGGGTTGGCCATCACTGTCAGCCACACATAGGTGCCATGGGTGTGTGCACCGCCGTCCTCCTGAGCTTGAAGAACCAGGCTCTTACTTTAAAAGGACGCGCAACAATTGAGATGTATTAATTTAATTAACAAAATTTCCAGACTCTTTGTACTCTACTTTGAATTGGGACGTCTCTACGCTCTGAAAATCTGGGAATTTCTGAGACTTAAACAATCAAAAAGCTCAGACGGGCCCCAGTGCCCACATTTAAGTCATTCTCTAGATGCGGCTGAGCAGAAACTACACATGTGACTGTGCATTTGTGAATTTTATGGGCTTTTTCTCTTTGAATCTGGCAGTCAAAGTAGCCATCCAGCCAAACACAAGATCTACAGGGAAAAGAGATACATGTACATAAGCACAGAAAGTCAGAATAAAGCCATTAATATCTGGATTTGATGCGTCGTGGAATCGCTCCCTGTTACTGGGCACCGGAGCTTTATTGTTGCACGGCCTCATCAAGCCAGCAGGACTGGGACTTACTGAAGCACAGCCGTGCCCCCCAGGCCCCACCCACCGCCTGCAGCTTGGGTGGGCAATGGAAAAAATTAAACAAAACCCTAACAAGCCCCAGCCCCTGCAGGAAAGCAGGCAGTGAGCAAGGAAGAGGACCTGAGGGTGTCACACCTCAATGAGACCAAGAGCAGATGGTGAGACAGAGGTGGCTTTCTCCTGCCCAGGAGTGGGTATGAGATACCAGGGGCGTGGGAGTGGCTGCTTGTGCTGAGCGCATAGAGACACCCTTCGACCAAATCAAGTGGGGTCTCTGGCCTGAGAGTGAGGTGGGATCACCCCCATATTGCTCCTGCTGGCAGACCCTTCCTCTTGGGGTCCTGGCACTTCTTCCCAAGATGCTCTGGAACCACCAGACCCTCCTGCCAGGTCCTTGCAGGTGGGGGAGCCACAGAAAGGAGAGTGCAGGTGAAGAGGGCAGTGGAAGGGGGACTCAGGCAGCATACAACAGCCCTGCTCCTGGAGACCTGCTCTGAGGAAGCAATGCTGGCCAGAGAAGCAGAGCCTGCAGTGGCCGGTCAGCCAGGGCCAGCAGCCCAAGGCCATCAGGCCCAAGCTGGGATGAGGGAGCACTGGAGAGAGGCAGCTGAGGCTACAGGAGAGCTGAGTCAGAGACACTCCCCCACCGCCCAGGGTGCCACCCGACCCCGGGGAAGCCTCCTTGGCTGAGGGTTGCCAGTGCCCACTAGTGACACCAAGTTATGAGCCACAGGAGCATGACCTTAAGAGCACTGAGCCCTGGGGTCTGCATCCCGCCCAAGTGCCCCACATTGGCCACCTGGTGGGAAACAGGTGTCCCTGTTGGAGGCCACCACAGACTTTTCATGCCATTTCTCAGTAGCATTTCTGTGCCATCCACAGCAGTTTCCACGTGGACCCAGGTGTGTCTCCAAAATTCAAGGTTCCAGAGCAACAGGGCATTCCCTGCTCGAGAGCTCATTCTGGCCACACTGGACACCACATGGCACAGCCACACCCCTGACGGGCTGCCCAAGGAGGTAAACCCTCTTGCCTGTGGGCACGCAGGGTGGCAGGGCAGAAGCTGAGGCGCTTTGGAATTTCAGCAGCTCACCTCTCGGGCGGGCTTCGTCCTTTCCTTCCACTCAAATAAGCTCCATAAAGAGTATTTGAAAAGTACACGGTGAGCACGCGCCCACTGCAGGCCTGAGGACAGCCCGGCCCTGCCCTAGGAGTGTGAAAGGCATGCCCTTGACCATCCCCACGGCCTCCCTGATCCCGTGTCATGCAAGGAGAGCGCCACAGAGGGCTGAGGAGAAGACTCACCCGGGAGCTCAGGGGCAGCAAAACCAGGCCCTCCTCTCACCAGACAGGGCCCCTCTGTCCAGGCAGCACTGAATCAATCCCGGCAGATTACGGGATTCCCCGAACAGGAGCCAGGTGGAGCCCCAGAGAAACCACAGCTCAGGGGTGCCGCAGGGCCTGAGGTAGGTACCCAGTCTCATTAAATAACACCAGTTTGACCAAAGGGCTCAGGAGCTTTCCTGAAGGAGCTGGGGGGAGGGTCCTGCACTCCTGTGAGCAGGACTCCACGCGGAGTAGTCAGCGTGGAAGGTGTGTGTGCCGCCTGTCCTCCAGGTCGACAGTCGTGCAACAGCCACTCTGTCAGAAACTGCTTTTATACCCTCCCATCAACAGACACTCCGTGTCCCACATACTGAGAGTCACCTTGGGTGGGGGTGGGGGCCAGAAATGAGGCCATGAGAAAAGGGCTGGCTTCTTGGACTTACTTTAAGGAAACAGCAATGAAGGAAGGGCTCCAGTCCCCAGCCCCAGCACTGCCCCCGCCACCCACTGTCCTCAGCCCTGACCCACTGGGCAAAGGCAAATGCCCATCTCTGTCCCCAAAACCAGGCTGAGTCAGGGGCCTGGATCAATAACATCTGTCACTAGCTGAGACCTCCAAGACCAGAGAGCTTTTGTACCTTGTGCTTTTTGAAAATTTTCATCTTGTTTATTTTCCCCTAATAATTTATTAAGCAAATTTTTAAATTTAAAAAGTTGAAAGAACAGTACCAATGACCACCTCTAAAGCCATCAACTAGCGTCCCCAACCTCTAATGCTTTGCCACACTCAGTTGGAAGCCAGTCATGTTGTCTCAAATATTTCCATATGTGTCACCAAAGGTCAAGGGGATTGTTTTTTAATAGAACCAGAAACTTCTGGGCTATATACCCATATCTTGAAAGCACGCTGTTTTTCTCATCGTTCACAGACACGGCTTCGGTATATGCATTCTGTGGAGCTGGAAATGGGGCCTTATGAAATGGGGGTGCCCAGAGACTTAGGGAGCATCTGCACATGCTTCTCAGTTCCCAGGTTGTGCGGCCCCAGCAGCCCTCACGCCAGCCTCCAGAGCTTCAGGCCCCAGGCACCTGCACCACATTCTGGGATCACTGGACGAAGGGACCAAGGTATGCACAGAATGGGTGAGGCCAATCCTGTGTCCACCAGCTGCATTTCTCGAAAGTTATTTTTCATATGATCAAGATTTTTAAGAACCATAAAATATAGACTTTAAGACGCTGCTAAGGAGGGTGTATGAGAGGAAGAGAGCTGGAAATGCATCATGAGGTTCTGCCCACTCGGGAGACAGAAGCCCACACGGCCAGAATGTGACCTTGCCTGTTCCACATAAGGCCAGTGCAGACCAGAGGGGCTGTCACCACAGGGCTGAGACCTGCAGGGGCCAGGGTGCCACGGCCCTGGCAACTGCCCGCAGGCTCCTGGGGCTGCTCCCCACACCACCCTTGATCCCTCTTTGCCCACAAGGTCTTTCTTAGAAGAAACAAGTAAGGGTTCTTTTTGCACAAGATCATTGGAGTCCCAGGCACCTCCAAGGTCTGAGGCTGAGGCTCACCAGGCTCCTCCCACCTCCACCTGTTTTCCCTGCAGCCTCAGGTATTGAATCTGCCCCTGGAGCTGGTGGTGGCACACACCTGTAGTCCCTGCTGCATGGGAGCCCAAGGCAGGACAATTGACTGAGCCCACAAGTTCAAGGCCAACTGGGGCAGCATGGTGAGACCCATCTTAAAAACAGAAAAAGAAAAACCTTTGAGTATTTGTCCTGTGGTGTTATTAACAGTGTAACTAAACTCGATGAATTCACATTTTAGAGGGTAAAATGTTTTAAACTAAAGAAAAATTTCCCTAAAACCACATGAGTAGCAATGTTTTATTCATTTTACCTATAACACAATCACCCCCCAAAACTCCCCAGAGAAGTGTCACACAGAATAAAGGCAAGGGTGGCCATAATGACCCCAGGGGGACAGAAGAAGGAAGAGGCCTCAGGAGAGCCTTCTGCCCTCAGCTGGGGGCCCTCTGAAAGCCACTCTCACCCACCAGCCTTCCTGGTGCCGCGCAGGCAGTCTCTGCTTAACGGATCCCCAAGGACCCTGCATGTCCCCGCTGCTGGGGGACACGATACAGACGCAAAGACCATCACTTCTGCAACAGTGATGGACAGCTGCCAGAATACACTTCCTCAGCCAAACACTGAGGGGTTCCAGTCACAGGCAGTCCCAGCCCAGGGAAAAAGGTGACATTCTTCTGGCTGACACAGGATGCCTCCTGGATGGCACAGCCGTGCTGCACAATGCTATCAGTGCCCTCCTTGCCCCTGCAGACCACTGAGCATGGGCTTGCTTTGGAACCCCTGGCTGGGCTTCCTCAGCCCTGAGCCTGGGTACAGCCAGAGCTCACCAGCTGCATAGAACCAAGGTCAAGGGACATAACAACTTGCACACCTCCCAGCTGCGGCCACAGGGAAGACCCTTCTTCCAAGCCCAGGGGCTTCCCTGAAGGGGATGCCAACCCAGGGCTGCCAGCACACCAGGACCCCAGAGAGGAGTCTCAGGGCCAGCACCTGCCTGCTCCCCCAGGGCTGGCAGCAGATGCTCTGCCCCTGAAGCATTGGCAAGACCAGGGACTCTGACAGCTGAGTGACAGCTGTCACTCTGGGGACTAGGTTAGTGGTTTCCCAAACACACCTGACACATGACCCCACAACCCCAATCCTGCATTTCAACCCCCACCCCCCAAAAATGAGCACTTAGATTACATGAAAAATCTGCACCTGAATGTTTATAGAAACTTTATTCATAATTGCCAAAAACTAGAAACAGCCCATCTATTGCCCAACAAACCATGGTCCACCTGTAGAATGGAACCTCAGTAAGCAGCAAGCAACAAGCATGCACCCCCAGGCCAGATCCCCCAGGGCAGCAGGCAGGACTCCATTCACTTGAGGTTCTGGAGCAGGCAGAGAACAGGCTGCCAGGGCTGCAGGCAGGAGGGTTCCCCGTGAGGGCACAGCACAAAGCAGTCGGGTGTCAGAGTGTTCTGGCCTCCCTGTGGTGGTGCTCCTGTGACTCTGGGCACTTGTCAAAACTCACCCAAAGAGTGACTTGCACTGTCGTACCTTTGATAATCGATACAACTTTTAAAAATCCTCTTCTTGACATAGCTTTTAAGATCCTCATTTCCAGCAAGGCTTTGAAGGGCAGCAACAGTGTTCTAGAGTCACAGGGAGCATTTTTATGCTAATGAGCCATTTGTAATTCGGTCAAACTTTAATTACAAAAATGGAATAGCATTGGGTGCCTCACTTCCCCTTGGGTTTCCACCACTCTCTAGTCACCTGCCCAGCCAGCACATCCAAGAGCATCGGTTAGCTTTTACATGAAATATGCTGTTTTCTGAGAACAAAGGTGGTCCAGTACACATTCCTCACAGGAAAACAGAGGGAGATGCAGCAGTAGTAACTGTCCTATTACAACCATATGATTTTCTTTTTTTAAATATTAATTTTTTCTTGAATAAAGTTACTATTTCTACCATTAATGAAATGCTAAATATCTCTTACACAATAGAAGGTGTCTGTAAAATGAACATAATGAATATCAAACAGTTTAGTTAAACTGAATGTTTATAGAAACTTTATTCATAATTGCCAAAAAACTGCACCTGCACCTATATTTTAAAAGATTGGATTTTAAAAGATGAAATGCAAGTAATGACAAGTCTAATTATCCTGCCTAAAACAGAGTTCAAAAGCAGCTGCTCTGTGAAAGCACCCTTGCTTACAATCAGACCTTGATGGTGGCTCTCAGATTTACGATGCATTAGCATCCCCCAACACTCCGGGCTGGTGCCACCCACCACCAGAACTTCCAGAATCTGCGTTTTGTTAATAAATTCTCGGGTGTGGCTGCTGCAGCTGATCTGGGAACCCTGCTTGGAGAACCACTGCTCCAGGAACTGTGCGGCCATGAGGTGGTTCCAGGTTTTATCTTGGTTATCAGTAAATATGAGAAAACAATTAATACTTTCCTTTCTCAGGAACATGGAGCCATCTGGCCTTGGTAATGCTGGACACTGAGAATTAATTCCTAACCAAAGTAATGTAAGTCAGTTGGGGCTGCAGGGTTCATCTCTGGGCCTTCTGAATAGAGAAGTGGCCAAGTCCACGAGGTGATGGGGGTCGCCTTCGTCCACTCAGACTACCATCTAGGCAGGGACACGCAGAAACCCTTTCCTCGAGTCTTTCAAGTGCATCTTTGTAATGTTCAAACAATGTTCAGAGCGTTCTCCAGATGAGCTCACAGCCAGGCGGAGAGGGGAAGCAGGCCCTTGGCTGAGGGAGGCAGGAGCCTGGCTCTGGTCCAGCCAGCACCTTCTCTGCCTGCAAGAGGAAGCTGACATCAGCCAGCCCACCTTCTAGGGGTGGACGCAGGGTGCCCTAATGAGCAGCAATCTCTGCAAGATATGCTAATCTGCAGAACTTCTGTGACCATGTCCGCAATCTCGCTGCTTGGAGATTTTGTCCAGAAAGCTCTTGAAACTCAAAAACAATGAGGACGTTCTCAAGGACAGGTGCATTAGCAGGAAACAGACGTGGTCTATAACCAGCACTCTTCTTCTGGATTAACTGACAACGCAGACCTCGCTTGCTTCTCTCTCTAGCCCCTGCACCCATCTGGGGTTTCCCAATGCATGCCCCAGGGCGGAGTGTCAACCCTGCACTGTGCCAGTGCAGGACTGAGACCTGCACACAACCACAGAAAGGTTACTCTGCTTTAGCCATATACCAAATAACAGTCACCAGAATTATTAGTCAATAGGCTCATTGTACTTTTCTTTCCAAAATTTAGTACAATATACAACTACCAATAAAATACTTTTAAACTCTTTTACATGCAAAAATCAATTTTCATACCATCAAGAATAAATCTTAAGTTCTCATTGCATTGCATTACAATAGACCTGCTTCCTGAGGAAATTCAAGAATAATACCTAGCAGTGACCAAGGTCACATACAAATCAAAGAAAAAGATGACCCCAGGAGAAGAAACATAATCCAGTCATCACAGGCTTGTACGGAAAAATTCATTGAGCTAAGGTTCAATAACTGTGTCCATTTGCACATTCACTCTTAAAGTATTTGACCCTTGCATTTTTTTTGCACATTCTAACTGATAAATTATGGATGGATGGATGGATGGATGAGGATGGATGAATTGATGGAAGGATCAATCAATCAAATGATTGGCAGATGGGTGGTTGGGTGGAAGGATGGATGGATGGAGAGATGGGTGGATGCTGGACAGTGGAGCAGAGTCATCACTAGATGCAGAAGCAGATCAGCTGCCTCTCCTGTTCCGTAGCTGTATAAACTTGGTCAAGTCCCTGTAGCTCTCTGAGTTTCATTTCCACAATTTAATGAAATGATAGTTATTACTGCCCCACTGACTTTATAAGGTCTTTTTGAGGACCATTTAAGTAATCAAAAAGCAAAGATTGTTATAATTACATTTATCCATTGGCTTCTTTTCTTTCTTATTACATTTGAAACCTGGACAAATGTGAACAAGCTTTGTCCAGCATTTGCAAGTGATCATTAGTACCCTATCTCAAGTCACTGGGAGACATGAAATTTTACAGAAAAGAGTCAGCACTAAGGTAATAATAAGACCTCACAATTTGTGAGGTGGTCTGAGGTGTCTGGCATTACTCCAAGTGCTTTGTTTGTAATCTCATTTAATCCACAAACAACCCTCTGAGATAGGTACTACTATTGAACCCATTTTCCATGAATTAAGGGTCATGCAGTTAGTAAGTGGCAGATTGAGGTGCCAGCCGAGCTGTCTGCCATTACAAGCTGGGAACCGTTACAAGCTCGCATTGGAGTCAAACACACCACAGGGGAGTTCTGCAAGCTCCAGACCTTACTGAGACTCACTAGCCTACTTTCTCATATGTAAAATGAGCATGGTTGATATTCCTATTTAAAACAATTTTAAGGATTAAATGAGATGACACATATAACCTGATTAGCATTTTACCTGGCACACAGAAAGAGCTAAAAAATGTTCCAATTTGCTTTTGACACTTACCACTCTGGCTCTATTAAATTACAGAGCACAGACTAACCTGTAGGTATTAACATCCACCAAGCCCAGGTGTTACCAAATAAGAGTGTGTAAATGTGAACATATGTGCTGTGTGCTTGTGTATGGGTGTATAAATATGTGCACATGTATCTGTGTGTGCTTCTGTATGTGCATAGTGCATAAGTGTGTCTTTATGCTTATGTATGTGTGCATGTTATAATTGTATGCATGTGTGCTATGTGTACATGTATATAACTGAGTGCACGTGCATACATGTTGTGTATATTGATGAGTCTGTGCATGTGTTTAGGTATTTGTGCCTGTTGTGTATAAGCGTGTGCACATGCACATGTGTGCAAGTGTATGTGCTTATTTATGTGTATGAGTCTGTGCATGTGTATAAGTATGTATATGTGTGTAGGTGTTCATGTGTTTTCATACGTGTGTGCACATGTATACTTGTGCACATGCATATGTGCAGGCTCACGCACTTTCCTTTGGCTGAGCTGCAATCATTATTAGCTGATCAAGAAGGAACTTTGAAGCAAAACCAAAAATGCTAATAAACTTGGGCAGCTGTGCTAGGAATTTAAATAAAATGTATTCCACATTCGGAGAACAGATTAAAAGCCTGTGGAATCTCCATTGAATGGCTAAGGAGGCGCTTTCTGAAACCTCCTCCAATTGCTGCTTTGTCAAACGCACCCAGGTCTTTGGTGATTTTACTGGAGACTAAATTTTCACAAATTAGCTGAGCTGCCTCCTCTTCCCCATTCTCTCAACAAGAACCAGAGGTTTCCCCACCAAGGCTAGGGAGCTAACGTGCTCCCACCTGCTGTCCCTCCTCCTGACATCCTGACAGGCGGGTACCTAATGAGACTGAGGAGACGCTTCCTGAACCCAGGTGGAAGCCAAGTTCTCCACTGGTGTTTTCGTCAGCTTTTTTGCTGCTGTGACTGAAAGACCAAACCAGAACAAATTTTAAAGGAAGAAAAGTTTATTTAAGAGCTCACAGTTTCAGAGGTCACAGTCCCTAGACAGCAGCCTCCCTTCCCTAGGGCTCCAGGTGAGGGGAACAACATGATAGAAGAGTATGGCGGAGGGAAGCAGCTCCCATCATGGTCAGGAAACAGAGAGAGGTCTCCACGCTCCAGATACAAAATATATACCCCCAAACCATGCCCCCAAGACCCCACCTCCTCCAGCCACACCCCACGTGCCTCCAGTCACCACTCAGTTGATCCCTATCAGGGGATAGGTCACTGACTGATTGGGTTAAGACTATAACCCAATCATTTCTGCTAACCCTTCTTGCATTGACACACATGAGCTTTTGGAGAACACTTCACATCCAAACCATAATAACTGGCAACTTGGGCCAGCAGGGGAAGCCAAGCTTGCCTCTGACAGCAATGTGTAGGTGCCCGGATTGCAACCCCAGCTTCTTCCGACAGCCTGTACTTACACCCTGGGTCCCCAAAGTTGTCATAGCAAACTAGGTGACCAGCAGCCCAAAGCTGCACAGACACTGCCACACCACTGTGTGGGTTGGCAATCGAAGGTCTCAGGGAGCTAACCCACAGTGTTGAGGGCTGCCCTTGCCCTGCCCCTTCCCCCTGTTTTCCTGGGTTTGTGGGCCCCTCCTCCATCTGGACCCAGCAATGGAGGGCCAAGTCCTTCCCACAACACATCTCTCTGTCCCTTCTTCCTTCCCCTTTTAGGGATCCCAGTGGGGCCACCTGGACGATCCAGGACACTTTCCCTAGCATAAGGCCAGCTGAGCAGCACCTCAGCTCCCCTTCACCATGGCCAGACTTATTCACAGCTTCAGAGGATCAGGATGAGGACATTACTGTGGGCAGCAATTCACTCACCTCCTTCACGGAGGAAGAACTCTTCCTCCAGTAAGAACTCTGCTTGGGGGAAGCCTGACCCAGGGGAACCGACTCACAGGGCAGGTGTTAATTGTTTCACAGAGACACATAGGACCACTCCCATCGTGGACACCTGGGCAAACTTCAGCAAAAGGAATGGATCCCTAACTGTAGCCCTGAGGGTGGCAGAGCCACAGGAGAGTACATGCATCTTCGGGGGTGGGTGCTGGGAGTCCACAGCCTCTGCTGGCATCCCCCATCACTGATTTGGTGACTCTCCACTTGGGTACCGAGCACCAGGACAGGCAGCAGATGTTCTGTGTGCAGTGGAGCTCCCAGAGCTGCATTTGGTGTTATCCAAGGTCCCGAGGAATTAATGAGGCAGCCCATGAGGACACAGGAGAGGCCACTGGGGGCTCTACAGTGCAGCGAGAACCCTGCCCTTCCTCAGTGCCCTCCAGGGCCCAGCCACCTGGGCAACTCCGCAGTACGCAGGTGAGGCCCACGCCCTGTTTTAACTGCCATCTCCACCCCTTCCCTCCCACAGCCTTTACCATGGTGCCAGGACATTCATGGAGAATCTTTATTCAATGTAGGCCTCAAAAAGGCCAAATGTTGCCAAGAATGGTCCAAAATGGGGCCATCTCAGCACAGAGGATGTCTGCGAAGGTGGGACCGGCACTTGCTTGCTGCTTCTGAGAGCAGCTCTCAGCAGCCTGGACCCTAAATGGAGATCATCACACCAGCTGGCCGGTAGCTGTGAAGGTGGAGTTGAATGATATCAGATGAAAAGCAAGCACAGCCTAGTTGGTACCCCTTAAATGTTGGTCTTCTCTGCCTCCAGCAGTTACTCACAAATTATCAGCACTTGCTGAATCCTGAAATACTGGGAAGTTACTCGGAACAAACCATTCCAAACACTATGCTTGCTGGCTGAATCTTCCACCAGTTTGAGCAATCTCAAATAAAAACCATTTAGGGACGTGTGGATCTAAAGGAGGTGCCTGTGATCCGGCGGGCAGAGCCCCAGCCCTGGGCCTGTCCCAACAGTGTGGGTTTCTCTCTCTCCAAAAGGGCCACAGTAGAAAGGAAGTCAGATTTCCTTCTCTGTAACCCACCACCCAAAGCAAAAATGACAGAAAATCAACGCTAAACTCAGGGACGATAGGAAAGGCTCCCACACCCAAATAACAGATCATCAGAAACATAAACAAAGTGCTGCATTTGTGGAGGACACCCAGGGCCAGACAGAACGAGGGCCAGACTTACCTTACTGAGAAAATCTTAAATAACCTGGGAAGAAGCAGGTGGCACAGAAGGGAGGAAGGCAGAGGTCATGATAGGTGCTCAGGAGAAATGACTAGGATCTAGAGGTTCCCAGACGGAGAGGACACAGGAGAGAAGCTACAGTGGGCCTCCCTCCCAGAGCGCCTCTGCGAGAGGCTCCAGGCCTGCCCTAGATCAGGAGCCCACGCAGACGCACGAAACACAGGGCCTCTGCTCGACCGGCTCCTGCTATTCCTACCTCGACAGCAGGTCCAGAGAGAACGGCCTGTTCAGAGCTGAACCGTACTCTGCAGTTCAGGTTCTTACACAGATGTGCCTCAAGCAAGAAGCGGACGTACCAGGGAAAAGACCATCCAGAACGTGCCTTTGAAGAATTGCTCCAAAAAGCAGGAAAAAATCATCAGGATAAAGACTTCTTAATATTCTCAATAAATTTAAAAGAAAATGGAATATACAAGTAACAGCTTTCAAAATAAAGATAAAATTAAGTACAGTAGAGGCTGGAATTGAAGATGAAACCAAGCTGTTAGAGAAGTGAAAACTGAATGAAAGGAAGGAATTTGAGCTGACGGTGCCAAGAACACCAGAGAATGCAGGAGGGCCACAGGAGAGGTGGTGGGGCTGAAGGAAAGACCCACTGTGCCAGCTCAAATTCGGTGGCTCCAACAGACATGCTCATTTCTGTCATTCTCTCACCCATTCTTCCCCAAGTCCTTTGAAGACCTGGCTTCTGACTCTGGGCAGACACGGGGCTCAGACTCTGGACCTCAGCCATAGGAGAGCCACCAGCTCCTAGGAAATTGGATCATGGCAGTGGGAGACAGGCTCAGAGCAAAGAAGTGAGCAGAGATACATCAGCTTTGGTGAAAAGGTTAAACCAGAGAAAGGAGAAATTGGGGGCCAGGAGACCCGCAGGAGAGGGGAACATGGAATAGAAAATCAGTGCCATCAGAGCCCTGACGGAAGGTGGGCACAGCGGCCACATCTGTAGTTTCAGTCTCAGGAGACTGACACAGGAGGATCAAAAGTTGGAGGCCAACCTCAGCAACTTGGGGAAACTATGTGCTAAAATAAACGGGCCATGCATGTAGCTCAATGGTAGAGCACCCTGCCCCTGGGTCCAACCCCCAGTACCTGGTAAAAAAAATATAAATTCCTGATGGAAGGAACACTTTCCTAAAGGAAAGGAAGTCCTGATCCCCTAAACCACTGGGGGAATGATACAGTCAACAGCAAACTACATCCAGAGGAAATGACTGAATTTCAAAGTTAAAAAAAAAAAAAAAAAAAAAAAGATACCCTTAAGGACAGCAAAGCAGAAAGAGGAAATCAACTAACAAAGGGAAAATCCTGGCTGGCCAGAGATTCAGAGATTTCACACCACTGCTCAGCCCTAGAAGCCACAGCACAATCCAGCCGCACCCACCTTGGGCTTCAGGCACAGGGGCAGCCTGGGAAACCTCTCCGCACTTCGGAGTCCCTGTAACCACAGGGCACTTCC
Organism: Ictidomys tridecemlineatus; assembly: GCF_052094955.1. NCBI lineage: Eukaryota > Metazoa > Chordata > Mammalia > Rodentia > Sciuridae > Ictidomys > Ictidomys tridecemlineatus. Next base: position 3,155,915 of record NC_135477.1, on the reverse strand, counting down.
ATGCCCCTGGAGTCCCATGCCTGGCCAGGAATCTGCACTTAAAAAAGTATCAGAAAATAAGTGTCTGAAAAATCACCCTCTGAGAAACACGGGTACCCAGTGTTCTAGGGAGAAAGGAATCCATTCCAGCCCGATGCTTTGCATCTGTAAGGGAACAGCCTGGCAAGCTGAGCCCCGCCTGGGAACAGCAAAGCTAAGGCACTCTGGGGAAGCAAACAGAAGCCAGGAATGGGAACAGACTCACAGGGAGCTCAGGTATTTAAATACAGAATCCGGGGAGATGGGAGTTACGGGATAAAAGCTGAAAGCAAGTGTTGGGTTTTTAAAAAAGAAACAATATTAAAAATATAACAAAAAAAAATCCAGAGACAGGGGAGAAGAGGGGAAAATCTGCATATCCTCTCACCTTTCCCAGGTTGGGTGAGTCAATACTATTCAGGGTTGATCAATCAAGAAATAGAAATGCAACCGATTTTCTAAAGTAAAAGCAACCACCATGAAAACTAAAAGAGCTTCAGTTTTTCCAAATACTGGGCATGCTCACTCTTTTTTCTCTTGCTTTCTCTTAGCTCTCTTCCCCCCACTTGTACACACACCAGATTGTGTACACAAAAGCTAGAAAGCAAAGGAGACACACACAAAATGCTACAGAAACAAATGCCAAAAAACAGCAAAAAAAGCAAGATGATTTCTTAAATTACATGGGAAAGAATAGGAACAATTTCAATTGCCATTTTATAGACAATAATAAATAAATTGGACAAATTCATCTAAGAAAATATTTTCATAAAAAAAATTAAAATTTGACCACTTGCTGGATGTAAAGGACATCTTTATTAAAGGACCCAGAAAGGTTGAAAGTAAAGGAATGCCAAAAAAACAAGAATATCAGCAGTCAGCAAGGCGATGGGATGGTGAAGTCGGAAGCCTGCAGGCTAAGCTCCGCTGCCTGCACCCTCAGGATGCTTCCTGAGGCTCCACAGGCTCCCTGCCCTCCCTGCTGCATCTCCCGCCACCAGCCGTCCAGCGTCCTGTGGGCTGGAGGTCTGCTCTCTGCCCTCACTCACGCAGGAATGTCGGCCCACAAAGGGCAGATGTTTTCCTCTGCTCGTGCCTATTGCCCAGCACCGCCCATGGCTGATTGCAGGAAATCACGTTTCCAAAAATGAATACAGAATAGGTACAACGTGAATCACAATTTTATAAAAGAGCCGACACAGGAAATCTATTAATGTAATTCACGTATTCATACATAAAAGAGAAAAATATGATAAATGACTTCAAAATAGAAAGTTTATAAAATCTAAGATTCTTTTCTGATTTTAAAAAGTAAACTTTAAGAAATGGACTGTGTTTGTTTTTAAATTGAGCACAGTTGTGTGTGCGCATGCACGCACACTCCCGACAGCAGCCATCTGATAGTGATGTCAGGAGGCACGGCCATACAAATAAAGACAAGGCTCCCACCACCACTCATCTGTTTTTTAAGTCATTAATTAAGGCAACTCTTCAATACAAGAAGTGACCCATCTTACGCCCTTCCATCTTTCTAGAGGAGAATGGACATGTGCATATTAAAATTTTTAAAGTAATTATTAAAATAACAGAAATAAAATGTTTACAAACCAACTGAGCACGGAAAATGAAATGAAGAATCAAGCAGAAGGCAAGAAATGAGAGAGAGAAAGCCAAAGGAAATTGAAATTGTGATTTGCTATTATTTATTTATTACCACTTACTACTATTGTTTATTATAAATTATGAAAATAAAATATTTGCAACTGAACAATAAAGATGCATGTCTTACAGGATATAACCAAACCAACACTTAGGTAAAAGTGGAATCCTGGATGTGTAAGAAGAAAAACATAAAAGTATGATCCAAGCAGCCTGCTCAGGTAGGTAGACAGGAACCAGAGAATGACCAGAGGCCGGATGGGAGAAGGACCTGACAGAGATAGTGCACAGGTGAGTAAAACAGAACAGGGCACATCTCAGGACACCAGCCTACTAGAAGTAGTGAAATATCAGTGAGCTTTGTCTATGACGTTGCTTTTCAGAAATCAATAGCCTGCCTGCAAGTAAGCAGATCAGCTCCATGCTGGCCAAGAACTTGCCATTCACAGAGCAAGAAACCACACCAGATTCAGGTTAGAGAAACAGAGAAACAGGCAAACAGCTGAAGAACAGGTAGTCAGCTGTGGACACAGGAGAGGGTCAGCACAGGTCACATGTGCTGTGGGACTGCAGCCATCCTCTCCAGACTAAAGATCAAAAAATCAAAATTGTTTAGAATTGGACAAAATTATTTTAAAATGTTCATATGGAAAGATGGTCAAGAAAAGTTTTTGGGAAATCTCTACTGACAGAGCACATTTTGAATCTACAGGACTTAGAGCAATTGGGTGCATTACATAATATGCTAAACTTCCAGAACTCTGGCCGAAAGAAAAAACTCCTTTTGCAACATAGTAACTTAAAGAGTAGTGATTAGACATGGGAATATTTAGGTGAGTAGGTGCAACACGATGGAGTCCAGAAGAGCAGGCGGGAATCCTCAGAACAGTGGGGGGAAAGAGGTCCCCAACCTGAGGGGGCAGAGGCAGCTCCACTCGCCACAGGAACCTCTCCCACCAGGGCAGGAGCATCCCAGCAGAAGCAAGAGTTTTCCTGGCAAACCCAGAGCATCTGAAAGGGCTTCATTGTGTAATAAATAAAGGAGAAGACTGAAAACTCTGGGTAACATTGGTAAATTCTGCAAAGTAAAAATTCCAAACACCAAATCAGTAGGAAACCACAGGGAAATGCAAATGACACCTAGGACAGGCCAGCGAGCTCCCAGGGGTGGGAAGTCCCCTCTGTTGGCTGAAACCTGATGAACCGAGGGGATGGCCAAGGAGGTCAGCAGGGTTCGAGGCAGGGACACAACACCAGGGAGCACTGGAAGTCCAGGCTGCAAAGTCTACCTGATGCTCACCGAAGCTTCTCCACGCAGGGAAGTCTGCAGAGGCACTGTCTGGCCAGCCACTGCACCCTGGGCACAAGGAAGAGGGCACAGGGCACGTTCCCCAGAGGTAGAGGGCACGTAGGGGTTGGCCTGCAGCACCATCTGGAACCCAGTCGTCAAAGGGCCAGATCCCTGTCTTCTTCCACCCCCCCCTCTCTCTCTCACACACACACACACACACACACACACACACACACATCTACACACACCTACACCGATACACAGACACCCACACACACCTATACACACCTAGAAACACACATATACCCCTACACACCTATATACACCTACACACACCTACACACAATAGACACATCTACACATACATCTACACAAACCTACAAACACTCACACACATACCTACACACACCTAGGTACTCCCCTACATACACATCTACACACACCTATACACACCCACAGGTACCCTACCCAAAACACGCCTATACACACACCTACACACACTCCCACTCAAACCTGTACACACACCTATACACAGCTACACACACACACACACACAGAGTGTTTACTCCAGAGAAGGCTCTCCCTGTGCAAAGTCCTGGTGCTCAGTCTTCCGCGCTGCCCTAGTTCTCCAGGACAGTGAAGCACCGAGGCCACAGAAGAGCCTCTGCTGGGGAGGGCAGGAGGCCCCTCCAGCAAGACCCCCTCCCCCCTGCCCACTTCCCTGAGCTAAGCTGGGACGCGCCCCTTCTGTTCGTAACACTGGGAAACAACTTCAACGTGTCTTCACAGAGGATAAGATAAATAAATTAGCTTCTGGATTAATTTTCAGCTGGTCAATTTTATGTATAAAGTCTCCAATAAAATGAAAGAAAATTCTAAGGAATGTGGACAGAAAGCCAGGTGCGGTGGTGTGTCAGTGCTACTCCTCAGGTGTGCGTGGGAGCAAGGTACAGCGGGCCAGCCCTGGGGAGCCTCGGGGACAAGTGGCCCCTGGAACTGGCTGGGGTGGGGCGGGAAGGGGCAGAGCACTGGATCTAGTGCATTTTGTACTCTTTTATTTTTAATAATGAGCATGTCTATCTTTTATGCTTTTTTTAAAAAAGGCTAATTTTGAAATCAAGAATAAACACTTCCTGGACACTTCCCCAGGATGTGAGTCTATTCCAGGGGCACACCCGGGCCAGGAGGGCTGGGCGCGTGTGACAATACGCTTTCTAGACAGAGGAAAACAAGACTCCAAAACGGGCTGTTTCCTCATAACTAAGGCCACGGAGTGCGGCTCCTGGTTTTACCCAAAAGTCGCCCCCATGACATTTTCCCCTGGTTGTAATACAGAAGGGGTCTTAGGAGACCTTGCCCCACACGGGCGTGGCCAGCAGCGCCTCTGTCTTTACAGGACTTCCTCCCCCACTGCTGGTCTGTAGAACAACGGCCCAGGGTCCCTGGAACAGGGCAGGACCCCTTTTCTCCACAGGGCAGGAGTACTTCACGTCCCACACCAGTGCTCCCACCACGTGGGGGCTTCAAGGCCCAGAAACCACATTGCTCAAAGTGAAACACCGAATTACAAGGGATAGTTCCCTGTGCTCAGCCACCCTTCACCCACCAGGAAGATTTTAAAAAGACTTACACTTTAGACTAAGCACCCAAACCAATCTACTGTGGCATTTTTACAAAAGAAATAAGAATTTCATCCCTGGGGCTTGCAGAGCGAGAGCTGTACTCCGGTACCCGTCCCTTACACAACATCAGCGGCGTGGTCATCTGCCTGTTGGTGAGTTTCCATTACTGGTAATTAAAAAACAAAACCCACTTCAGTTAGGGAAGACATACAACTCTTATCAGAGGACTGTGGATGTTCTTCTGAACAGTGAACAGACACGGAGATTAAATTTCAGAGAGAGATTTATTTTGTGCTATTGTCCCGTTATTCACCAGAGGATTGAGCAATGCGGGTAATCTGATCAGAATAATGCATAGGGACATATTTCAGAAAACCAATAATTGTGGCAGCGCTGAGCTCTGCAAGGTGCCAAAATAAAGTCCAGGATCACTCTCTCCCTTTTCCCCCAATTCCTTAATCACGACTTGGTAACGCACCACAGTGTCGTCTGTTACAGCAGAAGCGGGTACAAATCACTATTGAGGTTCCAGGGACTTGTTGTAATTTGAGATCCAAAGCACTTCTCTGGACCCAAAATCAAAATGATATGTCATAGATAAACCCTATCAAGGTTTTACAGCTTTTATATCCCAAGGATTCTCTATTCTGCCAGTTGTTGTTGTTGTGTGTTTTTTTTTTAATGTTAAGTCAAACAATAGAAAAAATTACCAAAACTGGCTATATTTAAATTCCGTTTACTTCTTTAACCTTTTGACTTACCTACATAAAAGGTAATCTTTCACAAACAAGCCCCAAACAGAATCACTGCCTATTTGCTTCCCCCAAATCCTTATGGAATAAACAGAATCTGTAACAAGATCCCTTTAACCATTTTTTATTCTGCTCGTATTTGCAATGATTTTATAACGGACGGCTGGGTTGCCTCTCACATTATCACAATCAGTGCATCCTGGGATTAAAAACCATTTAGGGCCCAAGCCTTAAACAAACTCCCCACACAGCAGTATAATGAACATTATGCATTGTTTCTTTTTATTGTTGCTAGCTTTATTGGTTCGGCCAAGAAGCTGGGGAGTCGGGTCCTCATTTCTAAGCAGAGGAGAGACCGGCTTACCAACGAGCAAAGTGGCATCAAGCAAGATTGCACGGGGGCAGGGAAGGAAATGCATGAGGCCTTGATGGCCTCCTCCCCGTTCCATCATGAAACGGTCACACTAGAGACCTCTCCGGAGACGTTCCTGGAAATATTTCCTTTACAAACATGGACTAGTGTCTAAATTGCTCAAGAACAAATATGTTGAGTTGTTGAAAAATTGCATTAAGAAGAGCAAAGCAATCTAACAAGTGCCCGAGAAGTCTCCTGGTGGTGGAAGTTGACGGCAACTCTGGGGAAGTCTGTCCAGTCGACTGCAGAGAGATGGGCCAGGAAAAGTGCTGCTTCTCCCACCTGCAGTGTGTGGCCCCCAGCAGGCAGGGTGGCCCTACTCCACACAGGGAGAAGGCAGGGGATTCGGCCGTGCTCAACTAAGAGTTCCACCGCCAGGTCAAAGAGAGCAGCTGCCCTGCTGGGGTCAACTACTAGAGGTGACAAGTCACTCTTTGTGTTGTTATCCAAAGATGATTGGGCTTGGAATCGGGCGAATCTGAATCTGGACAGTAAGAGAAGATTTTAATAAGCATGTAGGGCTCCTGCCCTGCTCTTGTACACTAGCCTGCAAGTCTTCCTTGGTGAACAGTTGGCACAAGGAGAAAGCTCACACAGGAGCCAGCACTGATCTTCAGTTTATCCATGAAAACCAGAAAGGGGAGGTTCTGGGGGAAATCCTTCTGGAAATCCATGGGTTCTGGGGGAGCCCATGTCATTCAGGTTAATCCAGTCGGCCCACCTTCCAAGTAGAGGGTTCCTGTTATTTCATTATTTCCACTTCTCCACTCTGTGAACCAGCTCCACATTCTCATCATTCTCATCTTAGGTGACAAAAGTGGAGCTATGTGAAAATGCTGGCTGTGCTTCCGTTTTAACCAGGCAGAAGGAAAAGGTATCTGTTGTCACTGTGACTGCTTAACATTGAAAGGTTGTCTTGGCGTAGGAATATGTGAAGCATAAAAAAGAACCACCATAAATGACAAAATCATTACCTTCAAGTTATATGACCACCAACATGGAGGCTCTCCGAATCCATAGGAGCATTAAGTAGCCAAGACACTCAAATATCAAAAGAATCTGCTTATTAGAAGATATGATGGGAGAAGATTACCTTCATAAGAACAAATACGGACATAAAACACAAGCAAAAATTGTGACAAGGATTGTACAAAATTTGCAACAGGAAAACCACAAGTATTTCCTGAGCAGCACTGAAAATTTTTATAGAAATATGCTGTTGTCACCAATGGGAAGACTGAATAGAGAAAGATGAATGGTTTTCCAGACTAATTTAAGAGACCAGTGGAAGCACAGTCTCACCCCAGTGGGTACTGTTATGGCACCTAACAGAGTCATTCTGAAATTTATATCAAAATAAACAACAAAGAACTGGGGACACAAGAGCAGTCAGGGGGAACTTTCCCTGTCAAAAAGTCTCATTTAACTAATGACTTTTCCTTTAAAAGGGAGAATCACAAAACCACAGAAAGGAATGTAGGTACAAATATTCATATTTAATAAATACTGTTTAGAAAAATGCCTGTAAAAAATATGTAACGTCTGTAAATAACCAGATAGGTTATCGGCACGTGATATAACAAAATGAATTCCAGGTGATGAAGACAATCCAGTAAGTAAATAAAAAAATAAATGTGTATGTTTTTAAAAATAAGACCTTAAAAAAATATCTTTAGGTCGTAAATTTTATCGGAGGAAATAAGATCTAATTTTTTTTTACTCCAGTGAATTTTGTAGGATGAATGAATGTGAAAATCCCAAAATAATGAAAAAAAAAATCACAAAGAAAGTATGAATTAATATGATAATTTTAAATGTCTTTGGAAGTAACGGGCAACTAAATCTGCAGAGACTGCAAATAAGACGACCAAAGATCAATATTTTTAATACACAGGGATGGTGTCAGTAAGACAAAGACTCAAGAAAAGCAGAGAGCACTTCCTGGGAGGTTCGGGAGAGTTGCTCAGCTGCGGACGGAGGCACACCCAGGACTGTCGTGCAGGAGTGGACGGCCAGCCCTCCTCTGCAGCGTTAGGTCTCCCCCAGGCGCTTAGACACAGGAGCATTGATCGGACACCACGGCTAGGGATGCTCTGCCTTCCCAAGCAGGATGTGCTGAGCCAAGCTTCAGCAAAACTGTCTTTGCAAAGAACCAGAGTCCCAGGCTGCCTGGCTCACCATAGCCAGATATGTCTTTTTGCTTTTCTGAGAGGTCATCTATTTATCTTACATATAAATAAAAAATTGTTTTGAAGAAAGCATGATAAAATCTACTGTATTATCAATTTTATGATTAAGCTCTTCTGTCTCAAGAGCCTCCAGAACACACGTGCGCACACAATCTGGCTCTTCAAATCTCTGATGGTGATGCAGGGGCTCTCATCATCCTTGCCTTCCAGCATAAGGAGGGAGGAAAGAACCATGGGAGGTGGGAAGCTGAGGAGTAAAGTAGTCAGAAAACCAAAATAAAATTACACTGTCCCATTTCCAGATGGCTGGGAAAGAACAAAACTACACGAGGAAATAGATACAAATGCAAAAGTAGATAAGAATGCAAAAACCGAAATGGTTTCCTTTAATAAGAGAAAACGACATAATAACACTAATTGCAGGGGAAGCCGAGTTTTAAATTTTAGGTTTATATGTCTGGTTGCTAAAGGAATAGATCATCTTTATTTATAAATTGGGAAACAGGATTCTTACTACTTTGGCTGAAGTTTAACTGAATATGTTTTTCTCATCACTCTCCAAATCCTATTGAAATAACTAAAGAAGCATATATTTTTAAATCCATTACAATATCGAGAGAAAAGAAGTACTGTCAATAGATCCAAACAAAAAGCATTCTAAAAAATACAGGGCATATAGAAATTGACCAGTGGTAAATTCCAAGAAACCAAGGTAGAAGCAATTCTAAATAAATAAATAAAGCATCTTCACGAAAGTGTTTTCCCAGCAGAACCTCAAAGACACAAGATCAGAGGCCAAAAACAGTTCAGGTTATACATGGGCAACCCCAGAAATGACTCAAAATTTACTCTCCAGAGTTGGCCCAAGGAGCCACATCTCCCTGTACTCACTTCCTTGTGTAGACGCCTCCCTCATCCCATCTGGGGGGCCTGTGACTCATGCTGAATGATAGGAAGCAGGACAAAGTCCAGCTCCTCTGATGAAGAGATCACCTAGAGGGACCAAGGGTGCAGAAGCTACTGCAGAGGAAGAAGCCCTGAGATTGCACGAGAGAATCCCAGCCCTCCCAAGGCCAGCCCTGCCAAGCCCTGGGCACACGACTGATCCACCCCACTGAGACCCCAGACAACGGCCGACTAGGCCACATCCCAGCCAGCAGAACCGCCCGGCTGAGCCCAGCATCCTGAGGATCATGGCTCTCCTCAGTGGAACTCTGATGAGGAGGTCCTCAGAGTCGGGTCTGTGGCCATCAATGCTGAGAGCTGTCCCCAAGGAACTCCGAGTGAGGGCTGCCAGCCCCAGCTGCTCGCATTCCCTGGAGGAAGCCTCACTGGCCGTCCACGCGACTCCCTGCCTGTCCTCAGGTCAGGGCCTCTGGTCAGAATTGGCATGCACTTCCAAGGTGGCCCAGGGCCAGCCCCAATACCACATGACTGACAGCTGTCACAGTGGAGGAAAGCGGCATGGACGAAAACTACCAATCAGAGGGCGAGGGACAGGAATGACGGAAACAGAAGAAGACCTACCAGAGTGACAGCAAAGTGCTCAGAAAATAAGAAAGGAAACCTATGGGGTGATTGTAAAGTTTCTAACAAAATTTATGAATATAAAAATCAGGTTCCCAGGATAAAAATTTGAATAATAAGAAAAAAAAAAGGTAAAGCTGGACATCAAATTAGGAAAGTGGAAAACCTGGAAAGTCTCCCAAATCAACCCAAAAGGACAAAGGCAAAAAGGGTGAGAGAATTTCAGAGATAAGTTCTGAGGTGATCCAGAGCTCTGCCACCATGACTAGAGCTTCCAGGGGACACAAGGGCTCAGGAAGGACTTCTCCCTGGTGAAAACGGCCTGAGCTCTGTTTTGTGTTGTCTTTTCTTATTGGAAGGGTTTGTCTGGGCTGCACAGGAAGAATGAAGAGTGACTCGGTCCCACATGCACCCAGAAACCACCCAGGGAGGAAAGGGCAGACCACCTGCAGGGAGCTCTGTCCCTGGGCCTCCATGTCCGGTCTGCAAAGCCAAGTCCCGGGTGGTGGTGCAATAGGACAAGGACAGCTGCTTCTAGAATTTCACTCCTAGCCCAGTTCCCAGTCACCCAGGCAGAAAAGGAAATTCACAGACATTCAGTGTCTCAGAAACTTCACCAGCTATTCCAAAGAGTAACAGTGGCAACGTTTTGGAAAATGAATCCAATAAAGAAAATGACGGTGAGTATAAAAAATAATGGTGAGAAAAAATAGCCAAAATATACAATTTTAACAAGTAGACTTATTCTTATAACAGAGCCATAGTTGGTACGATTTCTAAAAGGTTGAAGTGCAATGCAAAAAAGAATTAAAATAGAGAACTGAAACTATTCTATCGACAAAGTATGTAAGATGAAGGGCTAGAAATCATGAACGTGTCTTTTTACATCTGGGAAAGCTGAGATAGGTGTGGTGGTGCACGCCTATAATCCCAGTGGCTGGGGAAGCTAAGGCCGGAGGATTGCAAGTTCAAAGCCAGTCTCAACAACTTAGTGAGACCCTGTCTCTAAATAAAGAATAAGAAGGGCTGGGGTTGTGGCTCAGTAGTTAAGAGTCTCTGGGTTCAATCCACAGTACCAAACAGATAGATAGATAGATAGATAGATAGATAGATAGATAGATAGATAGATAGATAGATAGATTGATTTGAGACAAAAAGGATATTTAAGAAATTATATTTTATATCAAAGACCTTGATCAATAGTATAAGTGCATACTGATCAATAAAACGTCAAAATATATAAAACAAAGTACATAAAACAGAATAATAGTATATTGTATAGTAAAGTGTTTTATAAAACAGAACATATTTTTAAAAAACAAGCAGAAGAAACTTTTCCATACAATGGGGTGAGATTTCAAGGTGCTCTTAAAAATGACAGAGTGAAACACAGGAGGAGAAGACCAGGACACCACATGAACGGAGGGAAAGGTACAGAGCTTCGTCCACAGCAAATGGAGAGTCTGTGTGTTCTTCAAACACTTGTGAAATATTTATTTGAAAACATGCCCATGTTTTTAGTGCATGAAGAAAACTCAGGAGATTCTGCCAAACCAGAAAGCACAGAGACCACGTTTTACGAACCCACAGCAGTGAAACTAGAAATGAACAACCAAAGGCTGGCCCCAAAATGTCAACCTACTCAGAAATGTGGGACAGAACCTTTAAATAACTTATGAATGCAAGAGAAAATAAAAACTGAAATTAAAAATGCTTAATAATGAGAGTATTCCATGTTAAAACCCAGGGGCATGGGCAAAGCATTCCTCAGAGGAAAATTTTGAGCTTTGAATGCACTTTCAGAAAATAAGAAAAAGACAAAGTAAATTAAGCATTCAATCCAAGAAGTTTGAAAAATAACTCAAAAAAAAAAATCTCCAGTATCAGGAAGTAATTAATACTGTCAAGAGCAGAGGCCCACATTTCTCCTACCGCATTTTAGGTTTGGGGACCATCCCTTCCACCGAGAACAACTCAAAGCCATGATAAATTCAATCACTTTGGCGACCTTCACTGGATGAAAAGATCGCCGACACAGCGAGCAAAAGCCGGGCAGACTCTGAGGAAAGCCAGCGCTCCCAGGGAAGGTGAGTCCCGGGCCCCAGAATAGCTTCTAACCTAAGAAGTTGATGGGCTTGGGGTCCAAGGTTAAAGGGACAGAGTCAGGGTCCCTCTCTGGTGGGCGAGTATCTGAAAACAAACTTAGCCTGTTACTCAGTGAATTCAGATACAAACAATGCCCGGTCGGCAGGGCGCAGTCTTAGGTATACACCCTGGAGCACCTCTGCCACCAAACTCCAGGAAAGGAGCAGTGGGCACAGCTGCGCTATATATAGTAACCAAAAAAGTGAAGCAGCCCCAAAGTCCTTCAAGGAGAGAAGAAATAAGTTGGAAATTGACAGCAAAGGAGTTCTTTGTCTGGGGACTAAGCCCAGCATAGCTGCACCCCCAACAGGGGCGCAGTCCACACACACGTGGCTGAGCGGAAGAAGGGAGGACAAAGGCAGGCGTGGTGGGGGTGGGGACACACCAAGGTTCACAGAGAAGGCTTGGCTGTGGAGGGAGCAGAGGCTGAGTTCTGGAGGAGGGCCCAGGAAACTGCTGGTTAGCAGCGCTGCTGGAGCACGTGAGAGTGAGTGTGAGGGTGAATGTGTGTGAGCCTGTGTGTGCATCTGTGTCACAAGCAGTTGTTATTGACTCAGTCTCAGGCAGAGTTAGAGTCAATCAATCCTATATTATTGATGTTCATCACACTCCAGACACACATCCTAATTCTTAAGTCCTAATTGAGTCTACCCCCAAGTCCGGGTCACTGGAACTCCATCAGGGTCAGAGGAGTCTGGTGCAGGGGGGACAACAGCCATGGAGGTCTCCATCTCTCTGTCCAGTTCTTGTTAGTCCCATCGCCCCCCAGAAGTCTGGGTTTTGAGTCCTAGTTCAGTTGTGCTTACAGCTGATAACTGGGTGAGGTCTGGGGTGTACACCCGGGGGTGTAAGTGCTTACATCACTAAGTTCATCTTTCTAAGTTCTGCAGTTTATCTAAGTTTTGCAGTTCACATTACAACTTGGGCACATTGCTTATAGTCTTTTATCCAACACAGACACTAATTAATATAATCAACAGCCAATAATCCTATAATATTTCTGGTGCTCATATCAGAGTCTGTTCGCACTTCTCTGTGTGTGATTTTCACAACACAAATAAGGGGAAAGTTAAGAAATAATTGAGAAAGTATAAAAATATGCCGACACTGAAAGATTTGAGTACCCGAGAAAAAGCGTTCCCAGTAAAGATGGATAACAGCCGAGACATTTTAAGTCAGCTCTGGTAAAAGGAAAGGAGGCAGAGAACCCAGAAATCGTAAAATCACACACAGCGTTGGCAATGCCCACCCTTGGAAACAACCGGATGTGCAACTTTGCACCCATTTTTTTACATTTTAAACATAATGTCTTTATTCATTGTGTTTAGTTACCTGGTGGGGTTTTGAGCTGTATGTGATTTGTTTACCTCCATTTCTGGTGGTATAGGTGCATTGTGTATAATTTCCCTCCTCTGTGCTTTAGTTTAGCTGCTGCCCACAAATTTTGGAACCCTAGGTTTTCCTTAGTATAATTTTAGAAATTTGACAATTTTGTTTATTTCCCCTTTGACCCAGCAGTTATTTAATAGATGGTTTTCCTTCCCAGGTAGAAGAGCGTATTTGTCTATTTTCTCATTAATCCCTAGTTTTATCACACTTGGTGAGGGTGGTTTGCATTACTAATATTGTGTATTTTCTTATTAATTCCTCATTTTACTGCATTTAGTCAGTGAGGGTGGTTTGTCTTACTTACAATTTTGGAATTTTTGAGGTTTTCTTTGTGGCCTGATAGATGGCCATTTTCTGTGAACGTGTACTTGAAAAGAGACCCCATGCTCTCTGTTATTCTCTATTAAATGGCTCTTCATTGCTGTGACCAAAATAGCCAATGAGAACAGCTCAGAAGAGGAACATTTTATTTGGGCTCACAGTTTCAAAGGTCACGGTCGACGGTCAGCCCACTCCAATCCTCTGGGCCTGGGTGGCCAGGAAGCAGAGGGTAGGAGAGAGGATCCAGGGACAATGCACACCCAAATCATGCCCAGCCAGGCAACAGGCCCTGGTCTCCATGTCCAGCCTCTGGGGACATGGTGGTGACAGATGGGCTTCAAAGGGCTCGGGCCATCCTGCCCTATGGTCTGTGGTCGCAACCCACGTGGCCCCTCCACTTCCTAGTTGGGCTGAGCTGCTCCCCTCCGTTGTGCCTTCCCCCATGGTGTCCTGCCTCACCCCGAGCCTGGAGCAATGGAGTCGGCCGGCCACAGACTCCTCTGAAACAGTGAGCCCAAAATAAACTTTCCTCCCAGAGGTGTTCTTGCTGGGGCATTCTGGTCCCAGTGACAAATACGAACACAGAGGAGTAAAGAGTTTGAAACGCAGCAGTCTTCTTTCCTGCAGCCTTCAGTCCCCTACCTAGTGAAGATGGCAGACCAGGGTGTCCATCTGTCTAGGCCTGGGAGAGGGAGTTGCCTGACTGGTCTGCCTGTCTGCTTCTTCTCTTCCTCTGGTCTGTTCATTCCTTCCTCCCCTCCATGATTTCTGCTAGATAAGGGTTGCTTCTGAATAATCCAATGCATGGATATTAATAACTTTAATGTAGTCACTGGAAATTGTGACCTTAAGTATTATAAAATGTCCTCTTTTCCCTTCATTTAATGCTTTTTGATTTGAATACAACCTTTTGTTTTATAAAGATAGCTTTCTTTCTACTAGTGTTTGCACCTTCACCCAGAGTCTTATCTGTTTTTCTCAGTTACTTGGCATTAGGCATAGCTTTAGGACAGAGCTCTGGGTTGTGATTTGCTCATTAGGCAATCAAACATCATTTTTAAAGTCAGTGAGTTGGGGCTAGGGATATGGCTCAGTGGTAGAGCCTTTGCCTAGCATGTGGGAGGTCCTGTGTTCAATCCCTATCCCTGGAGAAAACAAAAGTAAAATAAAGCACTGAGTCAAACATTTTTATATTTTTGATATGAATAAATCAGTTTTACATCAGTTCCTCATATAGTTTCATGTAATGTTAATTAGACACTATGCTTACCTGCAGGTAAGCAGGTGTGAATGTATGCTACCATATAAACACATGCCTATACACAGGTATTCTAAGGGGTCCTTTTCTTTTTCTATTATATTATTTATTTTGGTATTAAGGAAGGCTTAGATTTTTCTTCTAGTGTTTCCTTTGTTATTAGTATCTTTTCGGATGCCCTGGTCTCCTCTTTCATTAGATTCACTAGCAATCTCAACTTGGATTTTGCAAGAGAATTTGGCCCTCAGTTATCAATAAAAAACAAAATATCTTTTCTGAAGCATCTAAGCTTGTATGAGGCTAGTACCATCCTCCAGAGAAAGGGAAAAAAAAAAATCACAACGTTTTCACTGTGGCTGAATTTCTTTCAGTATCCTGGCTGCGAATGGTCCTGTGTCATGAAAGCAGACATAAAATAGTGACTTTGCTCCTCTCCTGACCCTTTGTCCACCGCAGAATCATCAGACTCCTGTTGTTTTTTTTTTTTTGTGACTCCTAATAGTCACAAAATTCTCCTACTTGACTTACCCGCTGCACCAATACTATTCCACTTTCAGCTGGTACCCAGGGGGCAGCCTGGTACTTTCTTCTTACTCCTTCCTCCTTGCACTTTTCTTACACCATCTCTACCTTGTCAGAGCAGAGGACACACCCTCTGGTCCCTCCTTCCTGTCTGTACTCTGACTTCTGCAGCTGAGTACCCCCAGTGACTCCGACACTTCCTGGCGCAGCTTCTCTCATTGTGGCACGATTCTCTCAAGTTCATTTTCTGGGTAATCCCTGGGAACATTTGCCCTGGAGCTCTGGAATGTTCCTTGCATTTATTCACGAATTTTGTACTTGAAGGAAAGCTGGCCTGGATATGAAACCAGTCACCTTCTCTTTACTTGATAAGTTTAAAATGGTGCTTTTTTGCATAAGACCTTTCTGTTGAAAAGATTGATGCTGGTCTCATTTTCTTTCCCTTATAAGTTATTTACACATTTTGCCTGGATTCTCAAAAGCTGTTTTCCTTATCTTTGAAGTCCATCGCCTTTACTAGGATACATCTAGGGGTTTTCATTCTGGGTCAGTTTGCTCATGTACTGAGTGTCCTTTTCAATATGTAAAGACTTCTTTTATCTCAGGAAGTTTTATTAAATCAGAATTTGCATTTTGTTTTGTTCTCTTGCTTTGGCTTCATCTTTGGAGACTCCAGTTAAGTGTATTTTGGATCTCCTTTGTTTGGTCTCTATATTTATCATTTCCTTTTCGATACTTTCTCCGTTTCAATTTCTACTATGCCGTCTCCACATTTCCCCCTTTCTGTCCTCTGTTCCCTTTCTGAGCCGTCCAGGTCTTCCCTCGTTATTGCATGTCTTCCGATTATGTCGGTATGGCTGAGATTCTTTTGTCCTCCTAAATCCTTCCTGAGATCTCCATGTCTTATCTTCCATCTTCTCTTTGTTTTCCTGTCTTGCTTCTCAGATCTAGTAATACCGTTTAATACTATTCTCTCAAGTTTCCCGTCGTTATCTTAATTAAGCTAATCTTGAGTGGTGTAAAGACTGTGTGCCTGTGATCATATTTTTCTGGTGTGTCACCATGGTGTGTCATAATACTATTGAGCGTATTTTCATGACTCTTGTAAGAGTTTAATCTCGCCCCTTTAGGTGGCCCATGGCTAAACTGCTTACCCAGTGGTGTCTTCTACCCTGTTAGGAGCAGGCTGCCCTGGGTGGGACTCGAGTAGGCAGTTGGCAGGTTCCATGTACCTGCGTCAGGGCTGTCCTTATTGTCAGCGGCTCAGAATGTGGTGTTTGGGTATCTGCCTCTCTGTCTGGGAGCCAAACCCCGTGTGAGGAGGTCTTTGCAGGCCTAGTTTTCAGGGTAGCACTGGCCCTGAGAGGTTGTATTTGGCTGTGAGGAGGCTCACCGGGTGAGACTCCCTGCTGCACGGCCACCCTCTCTCCCTCTGCCCCAGGCCTACTCAATGGCCTCTGTGGCCTACTCAGCTGGCCTCTGTGGCCCACCCCGCAGCATGGCGGCTCTATCCATCTGGGTGTGATGCCGGTCCCTCTGAGTTCCCATGGGCTGCAGCATCCACAGGTGCACCATTTCTGTGCTCACCCGTAGCTCTGAGTCCTGGAGGACCTTGGCCTGGTCCCCTGTGGCTGCCAGCCCGCATCCAGAGAGCCACTTCCTTAGGGACATTTGTAGCTTCCCCAGGTCCCAGGACAGGCAGGCAGTCCCTCCCACGCTCCCCACAGGCCCCTGACTTCTGCCTCTGCCTCTGCAAAGGGCATTTTGGGCCACAGCCGCCGTGCTTGCCGGGGTCAGCCGTGCCTTCTCTGCCTCTGGTTTCCGTAGTCGGTACCATTCTTGCCCTTCGCTACCTTCTTCTGCTGATTTGGGTTTCAGAGAGCATCTCGGGGACATCAAGATCCGCAATGAGGCCAGGACGCCTACTCTATGGCCTGATAAATGTGAATACGGACTACAGACTGAATAAATAGATCACATGTTCAAGTTCTTTTTTTTTTAACATTTCACAGTATTCTTAAGAAAATACAGAAAATTGTCTGTGATTATCACAACATAGAGTCTGCCCACCCAGAGCAAATTATTTCTCTTTCATTGTTCAAATCTTATTTTTATCTTTCTTGGCAATTTTTGTCATTTTCTTCTTTGGGTTTTCTATTATTCTTCATAATATTTTTTCCTAGATACATCCTCTATATTCTGTATTGTTTTGTAAATACAATTTCTTTTCTACTAATTGTGCTGATTATGGCTGATATGCAAGATTACAATTGATTTTTATATATTTATTTAAATCATCACATTTTTATTATGTATTTCCTTGGTTTGAGAAAATAAAAAAGAAAATAGATTTTTGGCAAAAAGATAAAAATCAAACATATTTATTTATTAAAATGAAATATCAACGGGGAATTTAGAGAAGGTGATTTTAACAATCAATTTTTAAATCAAAAGATCCTTTCTGTCTTATGGTTTATGTTCACCTTGAGGTGAATCACAACTGATTTAATCAGCAAACTTAATCAGGATAATTATGTAAGAATTTGATCCAGTGGTCTAAAATATCTTTGAAAATGATATAATTCTTTGTAAGAACAAGTGACTCTTTGAGTGAGATCTTGTAAATGGCCCCTTTGGAGATGTTCTGAAGAATTGTCTCTGTTTATATTCTGTTACTGGAATATGAATAAAAGTTTGCATATTAAAAAAAGAAATTCTTTGGGAAATTCAGCCAGCAGAGTTTTGATTATAATAATCTTGTGAGTTAAATAGTGAAAGCACACTGCAGGCCATAGGAGCAGGCATCACCCACCCAGCTAGAGAAGCCCCTGGGCGTGGGTGTGCCCCTCCCATGCAGGGTTAGCACCTGCAGCCCGAGACTGCGGCAGAGGCACCAGAGCTGCTGCCCAGCAGGCTGGCCGTTGTGAAGGGTGGGCAGCCTCAAAGGGCAGAGCCAGGCAGAGATGAAGTGGAAAGGGAGGTGCCACCCGAGCAGAGGGTGGGAGAGGAGCGGAGTGGGGCAACAGGGCCACGTCACTCTGCGCACAAATCCAGGGGTGAATCCAGCCAGATGGGAAGGAACCGCATCTCCAGGAGGAACCAGGCAGCCAGCAGGACCAGGTGGACAGGGCCTGAAATAGCAGCTGTCAGCAAGTCACTCAAGGTTTGGCTTTCAGGTTCATCGCAAACTCAGAAGCAATTCCAAAGGGCCCTGTTGGAACCCGTGCATCCTCAGAGCCGGCACCACCTTCTCTTGGATCCCAGGATGCACCAACCCTCAGGAATCAGAGGTGCAGAGCCAGAGTCCCCTCAGCTGTAAAATGAGACATTCAGAGGGGACCAGCTCTCCTGACTCACTTCTGACCTGGCATCCCAGAAGCCTCCAAGATGCAAACTGGAATTTAGCTACTCACATTTATTCATCTTTTTAGAACTTTATTTAAATTTATTTATTTATTTATTTTATGAGAGAGAGAGAGAGAGAGAGAGAGAGAGAGAGAGAGAGAGAGAGAGAATTTTTTAATATTTACTTTTTAGTTTTCGGTGGACACAACATTGTTATTTTATGTGGTGCTGAGGATCGAACCCAGCGCCCCACGCATGCCAGGCGAGCTCGTTATCACTTGAGCCACATCCCCAGCCCTAAATTTATTTTTTAGCTAAATCATAACAGTTGTACATAAATTGTGGTGTTTCAATACATCTATACTCCGTGTACTTTTCAAATTATGTTAAACACCTGTCCATCAGATACCTCTCATTTATTATGGTGAAAGTATTCAAAATCCTCCCTTCTAGTTTTGGAAATGGCCAATACATCCTTGTTGTCTCCGTTGCCCACTGTGCAATAGTGCAGCAGAACCTCTTGCTCCTACCTAGCTGGAATTCAGCACCTGTCAACGAGCCTTTTGCCACCCTGTCATCTCCCCCTCCTAGCCCCCTGGGATCCACCATTCTGCCCTCAGCTTCCACGAGGTCAACCTTTTGGGATTCACAAAGGAGTGAGCTTGTGCAGCATCGTCTCCCTGCCTGGCCTGTTCCGTGTCCTTGACCACCTCCAGTTCCACCCACGGTGCTGCAGAAGATGGTTGTTCACCCTTCTTTGCGGCTGAACAGTGTTCTGTTGTGCTTATTCACAAGGTTTCCTAATGCCCTTCCCCGTCGCTGTGCCTTAG
This sequence comes from Ictidomys tridecemlineatus, assembly GCF_052094955.1. NCBI lineage: Eukaryota > Metazoa > Chordata > Mammalia > Rodentia > Sciuridae > Ictidomys > Ictidomys tridecemlineatus. The sequence continues at coordinate 3,136,632 of NC_135477.1, read as the reverse complement.
CTGGTTCATTTCTACACTGCGGGGACAAGTGTGGCTGTAGTCACGGGAGTACAGGGGTCTCTTCCACATGCTGGTTCTTTTATCCGACAGTTGTGCATTGAGACTGAACTCTCACCAAGGCACTGGGCAAGCAGTCTTCAGACATGCACCTGAACAGTGTGGACTTGGTGTGTGTGAGTCACAGCTCACAAAAGCCACTTTTTGAGAAGAGTAAGCAGAACAGCAGGCCTTGCTCTCTCTGTGATGCTCTGGGGGACGAATGGGAAGAGAGGGCACAGTGTGGTGCTGATGCTGACAGAGGGTGGACCCGCCCCCTGGGCATCGTGGAGCCCCGCATGGCTGACAGTGTCCCTCTTGACCACCCTGGGTCTCTGTCAGGCCCACATGGACCCTGGCTGGTAAAGGAAAAGCCAGCCCTCTCTGGGCTGCTCCAGCCTGGCAAGCGTCCAGCCCACTGCCCAACGAGAGGCAATTCCTTTCCTCCATGTCTCTGTCACGTCCCCCAGGAAAACCGTTCCAGGAAGGCAAGCCACAGGGGGGTGGAGGGTGGGCGCAGTGACAGCATGAGAACCCTAAAATGGTCGCTCGTTACAACGCTTGCAATTATTTCAAATTTTGATTTTCATAATAACTTTTCATGGTTGTGTTGACCAGAGGGAAATTTTATTCCCAAATGTGCCCGTGTCAAATTTGCCATTATCTTCCAGAGGAAAAAAAATTCAAATGAAAAGGCTTTTAAAAGAGATAAAGTTTACTCATTGGAAATTAGAAATGAATATTTATTGTCAGATCTCGGTCTAGATTAAAACCTTTTATTTAACACCAGTTGCAAGTGTAAATTATTCACATGTTTACATTTCAATGACTTCTGTTCTCTAATGATTCCATTTTCTGGAGTGTATTAGTGGTGAGATAATGAAACGCCTCATCAGCTTGGGGTATTAAGCAAACAACTAACTTCAACTTTTTAAACAGTGACAAAAACACAAAGTGGTCCCGACAATTTATTTTGTCAATTTCATGCAACACTCAGATAACTTCCCAAAACAGCAGCGCAGAGCAGGCTGCCAACGGGCCGGGCCAGTGTGCTCCAGTCTCCGGCCGGCAGGGACCACGGCCCATGCACGGCTCACACACAAATCACAGCTCTTGGCAAGATGAGGCTTTCCCAGCGGCAGAGTTAGGGAAGAAAAGATTAAAAAAGAAAGAAGGAAAAAAAATTAAGACTAAGCACAAGGGTCCACTTCTCCAGAAGAGAGTAGTTCTTGCTCTTCAAATAACATTACATAACGGCCCATCCCATTCTTCCCTCTCAGGCGATTGCTTAATGTTAAGAATCTTTATTATTAACAGCCATAAATTCCCTCTGTGTATGTGTTCCAGGTTTGCAAAACCTTCACACTACGTCATCCCATTCGGTGATGTGCTCTTCCTGGCGTGTATCTGTGCACATCTAGAGATAAATAAACTTGTGCACTGAACTTCAAGGACTTTGTAACTCCACATGGGTACTTTATAAGTCCTCCAACAGCACCATGCTGCCCACACACTTCAGCTGCCCACCCCAGGACGTTTCACACCCCCTCTGCTGACAGATCCCCACTTCGATGGAAATGATGATGTATGCGCTTGCTTTTGTTACCGCAAGCTTCTCTGCTGGTCTCAAGTAAGCCGCAGAAATGCTCTCTTCAGAAATTATAACAGGCATGTGGCTAAGGAGTTAAGACATAAAGTCTATCTTCAAACTATCCCTGATCCAGCAGGGAAAACAACATGTTCTTGAAATACAGGCTAAGGAAAGTCAGCAGGAGGGGGACTGACCAGGAGGGGACATCCAGGCTCTGGAAGCACCTTCTGAAGCCGAGATGGGCATGGGGAGCTGGAGGGCTCCTGTGGACTATCTCAAGAGTCCTTTAGGACCTGCCTCTTGGAGGAGCTGGGAGGAAGGAACCTCATCTCAGGGGCTGGAGGTCGGGAGGGATGTGGGGAGAGGCAGATGCCAGAAGGAAATGCCCATGGTCTCTTCTACGTGGGCCACGTGTTTTGAGCCAAGGGGGTAATAGAGGAAAAGGCCAAGCATAGATTGGGCCAGATTCTAATCTTAAAGCTGGTCAGAATCAAAGGAGAGGAAGCTTAACCTTTTAAAGAGATTTTCTGGTCGTGTTCCTCCAAAAATAATGTGTGACATGAATTGAATGAGAAGGAGCTTTGGTTAGGGATGCCAACTGGATGGCCTTCTAACCACATCAAGGAAAAGTGACAGAGACCTTAGTTGGGGGTGGTGGGGAACAGAGGGGAGAGGCAGCTATGTGGCTCAGGAAGCCGGCGGAGGCTGGCTCCTAGCAGGTGCCGCCACACAGGAGGCTGCGGAGAGACGGTGGACTCCAGACCCCACCTGGGGCCTGAGGGTAGATGGAAGAGCTGCTGCTGGGAGCCCTGTGCTGCGTGGCCACAGGGAGGTGAGGGCTTGGCCCTGGCGGAGCCAGAGGACAGTCTAACTCTGGGAGGGGAGAAGTGGGGCAGGCACATTGTTGCTGAACCTTTCACACAGAAGTGACCATTGAGACCACAGGAGTGAATGGGAAGTCCACCAGGGAAGGTATAGAGAAGGGGCTCCAGGGACCCACGGGCAGGGTGAGCCAGGGGTGGGGGACCCAGGCAAGCTGCACTGGCCTAGCTGGCTGCAGCAGCAGGAAGCCACTTCCAGACCTTGTGACAGAGAAACAAAGAGACTCCGCTCCAGTTGCATAAGTTCCAGGCACAGGGAGCAGACATTGATTCCACTTTTTAGTCCCCAAACTGACCTGATGAACTTTTAAATCAAATGGGACCTTGGGTATGGAATACTGTTCACCAGATTCAAGTAACCTCTGCCCTCTCCTTGTGCGTGAACACGCAGCTTTTCAGCCAACACAAGGATCCACAAAAGCGCTAACTCCAGGATGGAACTCTGGCCTGCTCAGCAAGAGCAGCCCCTGCTCCAGCCCCCACCCGCCCTGCCACATCAGAGTCCTCTTCAGCTGGCCAGGAGTCCATACCATTGCCAATTCACTTGCACATTTCTCTGACCCCACCTCTTCAAGTGTCTCTGAAGAACACGTGACCCCAGGTCCCCCTGCAGCTTTGACTCAGAAAACCCTCAGTGTGTAGTATCCAGTGCTGTCACAGGGCCCAACTCCCTGCACCTCCAGAGCCTCAGCTGTGGTCTTGTTCACACACAGGCTCCGTGTCACTTTATGGAGAAGGATCCTGCAGCAGAGTTAGACCAGACACAGGGTTAGCGAGTGGGAACAGGACTCCAACCCCTGCTGCAAGGCTCTTCCCTGGCCTCATTCTCTCGTGTGGGGTGGCCAGGATGTCATCTGAACATTGCTGTAAGGCAATTCAGAGATTCTTACAAGGAAGTCACGAAGCAGGAACCTCTTGGTGCACAATTCACAGAGAAGGAATTCGTTATTTTTGGACAAGAGCAAACTCTAAAGATATAACTGGGTCCATGGGGAATGGTCATCCTTTTCCTTACACTGACCCTTTAAATTAAAATTGGGGTCGCCCATGACAGCTGGCTTGGGAAAAAGACCCTGGATGGTTTTCCATGGCTCTTCCCTCCAGATCACCATCACAGCTCACTCTTCCTCTCGGGTCTCGACTGCTCTTTGCTTCTCCCTGAACTAACACTTCCCTCAGTGCCTCTTCCTCCTCAGAGTGACCCTGCGTCCTGGTTTTCCCAGGGCCATCTTGGTTTCCACCTATTGCTCTAGAACAGAGACTTCTGTCACTTTCCAAAGAGCCCATAATAGACGAGGACACTGGCTGAAGTCATGCAAGCCGGCGTGAAGTGTGCATTTGACTAGCCAGCCAGGAGGCTCATCAGGGGACATTTTACTTCTGCCAGCTGTGCCCACTTCTCAGGAAGCTGCATGTCTGTGTCCAAGGCCCGCGCACTCCCACACGGGGTCACAACTGGAGCTCGGCTGTGCACTGGAGTCATAGAAGCCTTTGTCCATGGAGCCGGCCAACGCCATTCACCAGTAGGAGAATCCTAACAACAGGAAGTGTACTCCTCATCGTTCGGCTCTGACGGTTGTGTTTGTGCTTACACAGATCTACGATTTCACACTATGACTTTTGTTAGGCTGCTGTTCATACATAGAACTTGAATTTTTGTTCTTCATTTTGCATTTAAATTGCTTCCTAAGTTTCCCACGGCCTACCTTCAATAAAAATATATGCTTGACAAATAGGTGCATGCATCCATTTAACAAATGTGTGTGAACTGAACTCTGTAAATATTGGCTGTGCAATAATGGATGAGATGGGCAGGGTCTCTTTTGTGTGTGAAGTAAGCTGAGAAGGGAAATCTGATGCAAATAATTCCTTAATTACAAATGTGACCTGAAAGCTGTGCAGGAGGAGCCTTCCCAGGGACAGTAGTGCACAACTGTAATCCCAGCAGCTGAGGCAGGGGGATCCCAAGTTCAAAGCCAGCCTCAGTAACATAGTGAGGCTCTAAGCAACTCAGTGAGACCCTGTCTCTAGATAATATATAGAATAGGGCTGAGGATGTGGCTCAGGTGGACGAAGAAGAAGATGATGAAGAAGAAGGAGGAAGAGAAAGAGGAGGTTGCGTACCTCAGAGCTTTGGTGGGAGAAGAGGTTAGAATCGAAAGGTCCTGAGGTGTAATGAGTGGGATGAAGTCCTCCAGGAACAAACCTGGTGTGATATCCTGAAAGACAAATGTAACAGCTAATGCAGAGATGGGAACAAATAAGGACACAGGGACACCACTAGAGGAGCAGTGTGTGGCCAACCCAGTCCCTGCATCTCGCCAAGTTCAGATTCTATCCTAAGAGTAGAAGGGTTTGAGCGGAGCAGTGATCCTCACTCCTGCTCTCCTCCACGGTCTCTGCTGCAGGGGTGGACAGAGCTCGGGGGCACACCGGACAGCAGACATGCTGTTCAGGTGGCCCCAGGGGACCAGATCCCAGTGGCAGTGGGGAGGTAGAACAGGGTAAGCCGGACACTGCTGGACAGGAGCCAGGTGCTAGCATTCACTCGTTACACCAGCTCACTGCCTGGCTGGCCCCACTGTGAAGCAGAGTGACCCTGGGTGGGAGGTGAACTGGCCCTGAAATGGTCCCCTGGGAGAAAAGGAGTTTGGCTTGGATGTCTCTGGCCTCAAGTGCCGTGACTTGCTGACACATCAGTCTAGGTCTTGGACTCAGGGTGAACTGGGTGCACTGCCTTGTAGACACCACAGCCATGGGCTTCGCGGGGTCCTCCTGGGCCATGCAGGGAAAAGAGCAGCTGGCCTGAGCACTTCCCCCCAACTGCCCCATCAGGGACAGGAGGAGGGTGCAGAGAGGAGAAGGAAGACAGCGGTGACGTACGGCCACCACGGCGCGGCTACGGGAATCCTCAGAGAGTGGACCTGCCCAGACACCTGGGGACAGTGGTGGTGGGAATCACCCTGGAGTGTATGGGGGCTGGGATGGCTGCCACAGGACGGCATGGGCCCTCGGATGGGCATGCGGGCCCAGAGGGCGGGCTGTTTGCTGTACTGGATCTGCTGTGTGTGTGGGGCGGGGGGAATTAATGTGCTTCTGTCCTGCAAGGACCCAGCAGAGGACTGAAAGAACAGAGAGAAGAGAATAACAGGTGCTGCTCCTGAGAAGCCAGGGCCGTGGAGGAGGGGCCTCAGAACCTGACCCGGGTTGCCTGACCAGTGGGTGGTACAGCGGGCCCAGCGCTGGTGCACTGTGGAGGTCAAAGGTTGCCCCGCACACGCCCCATCTATGGCTTCAGCCTGCAGCTTGGGAAGGGAAGGCTCTTCCCCTCCTGCCATCCTCCACGGCATGGGCTCCTCCTCTGCTTAGATGTGCAGGCCACTCCAGCCACAGCACGCGGGTCTTGTCCTTATTCCACTGAAGGCTCAAGCCTTTGCATACTTCATTGCTACCTACCCCAAGGGAAGACGAATCGATGCCCTTGCTGTTGGGTGAGTGCTGTGAGTCTGATGTAGAGGGTCTTGAAGAGAAGGTTTTACTTGTTCTCAAACTCCTCAGCTACTTGGAGTAAACTCTTGCTGACCAAGGCTGTCCTCACTGCTACGTTGTTATTTGTATCATACTTTTAGATACATCATTTCTGTGGGTAACAGTGACTCAAGTAAAACATCCTAGGCTTCTCCACTGACTCGGCCTGCCCTACGTCTACAGCCTAAGGGCTCAGACTCACCTGCCCCAGGCCGGGATCCAGGCAGGGAACAGGACAGTGGCCCTGGGGTCTTCCGCACATTGAAAACTTGGTTTTCATCCACACATTTCGTTCCAGTGTGATAGAGATTCTTACCACATGTAAATAAATAAATGAAGTGCAGGGATTAGGAGAGTGGCCATATCAGATAAACAAGGGGGAATTCTGTTACCAAGGGACAGTCAGTCTTCGTGGTTGGGCCATCAGCTCAGGCTTGGGAAGGGCACGAGGGACTTTGACTTTGCTGTAAGCACTTGTGCTTGCAAAACCCTTCTCCGCGTCCAAGGATCTGTCACGACTGCCACAGTTGAACAGAACAAAAGTTTGGATTTTTTTTCATTCTGTCCAACACTTTAGAAAACTATGTATATGACATTTTTTTTAGATCCAATGCAGTATGGATATTTAATTCAAATCTGTATTACGAATATAAAAATATTCCAATCAGTAAATTCAATGCAGAAAGATAAGTATATTTTTACATGTTTGTTCAAAACCCCTTTTTACATTTGCTTTGGATGAATCCAGGGGTGCTTAATCACGGAGGCACATCTCCAACCCTTTTTATTTCTTATTACTTTGAGACAGTGCCTAGATGAGTTGCTGAAGATGATCTTGAACTTGTGGTTCCTCGTGCCTCAGTCTCTCAAGTCCCTGGAATTACAGGAATGCACCACTATGCCTGGCTCTTTATAACACTCTTTCATTGAACAAGTTTATCTGAGAGAAAACAGCTCTTCAAGTTGTCAAGGTGTGTCTTCATGTTTCTGCACAAATGCTCATGCTTTTGATCCTGACCATCAACAAAGCTGCAAAGTACCTGGAACATCCTTAATTGATAAGTCATTTTACTTTGCTGTCATTGCAAGTGTTTTGTCTCCTTGTTTTTGTGGATGAAGTAGGAGGTTTTGGCTGTGTTCAGTCAACTGATAGAATTGAGTGTAAAATTGACTAAATGCAGCTCCAAATTACCAGACTTTTCTGTGTGTGTGACTTTTTATTCAACGGAGGCAGGGACTTGCTTAGGAGCAAAGCAGACTCCAGCCCTTCAGAGCCAGAACCCCTTGGCCGTGCCCTGGCCTCTTTGCACCACCCTCACTCCTCTCTTCCTGGAAATAATCACATTTACTGTGCACAACGACTAACCCAACATTTACCCTCTCACATGCGCACTAGCATTTTAATTTAGAAGAGTCTTGAAAAACACGAAGCAGCGGGATTTTGGCATGCTCTTCAGAATGCACAGAAATAAATCTTTTCCAGCAAATCTCCAAGGGTTTTAGGCAAAACTTTGTACATGCCAGAGCAGAAAGCTAAAAACAATTTCGGGTTTGTTTATTGAGCCAAAAAAGTGGACATCGTGTCCAAAGTACAATTTAAAGCATTATTTTTTGTATTAAGGAATTTAGTAATGTGCATTTCCAGCTCAAGAATTTATCTGCAGAGTTTCCCAGGCATGTTCTGCTCCTCCCACTTCTAAACTCTCAACAGAGAAAGCCAAACAGAAAGAACTGCGGTGGATGTCGCATCTCCACAGGGGCCTCGCAGACTGGAGCAGTGAATCAGTACTCCCCGAGGTCTCAGCTTTCCTCTGAATTGATTCAAAACCATGAAGACAACTGCTATGTGCACAGTGCTGTCTTTTCCCCAAATCATCCTGAGGTGGTTTTTCTTGTTGACAGAGATAACCATCCCCCCTGTAGCACAGTACCTGGCACATAATACATGCTCAAGAAATACTTGTTGAACTAGAAATGAGAAAAAGCAGGAATGCAGAATTGTGCTTGCCTTTTGTCATTTACCCACTTTTCTTATTTGTTAAAAAAAAGTACATATACATTGTAAAAAGAATGTTTAAATGTGAAAAGAAAAAGGCTCCCTCCAGCCCTAACAGGCCTGTCCCCACCCTGCCACCCATGTCTACCTCGCCTCCCTTGTACTCTCCAGCTGCCCAACCGGCCTCAGCTGTCTCCTGTGCACTCCCTCTTGCTCCACCTAGTCACACTCCCCTTCTCTTCCTTCACTACTAACAGCAAGATACCAGGTGCCACGGCTACACTGGAAGGCACTCAGCGAATAGTCCCATGATCCTAATATTCCAGTGTCCCAGCTAATGCTGTAGGTGGAGATTCACAAACACCCAGCACTGGCACTTGAACTCCTCCTGGCAGAGCCTCCTGGAGGATGAAGGTACATGTGCAGAAGCTGGGAAGTCCCACCTGTCATCCCTAACGCCACGGAGGGTAGTAGTGTGTGTGTGTGCACAGCACACGTGGTTCGCGCTGTCCACGCAGGTCTGTGCTGGAACGTCCGGTCTGCCGAGAGCCCCAGGGCTCGAGGGAAGCCTCCCAGAAGCCTGCCACACCTGATATTCTCTAATTACCTGTGTCTCCCTCAAACAGAAGTAAAACCGACTGTAAGAAAACTGGCAATGGCTCATTTTGTGAATTGCCTTGATCGCTCATTTTAACCCAACTCCATCAGTTCTACTTACTTACATCAAAGGCAGCCTTGATGATTTAAAGAGAAACACGTCACACAACCAAGAGACGGGGTGCATTTCAAGTGCTCCACTGTCAGAGGAGCCTCGGTGGCAGCGTGAGAGGCCAGCACGGTCCCCACGCTGTCCTCCCTCCCTGTGTTCTGCGTGCTCTCTGCGTTCTGGCCACACCAACACCCACTCAGCCCATCAGTGTGCCACACTGCCTTTCCACAGAGCTTCTCACGCCCGGCTTCCCTGCCCGAACCCTCCTCTCCGTCCACACACATCCCCAGCTCAACCCACTCGGACTTCAGGTCCCAACTCCAGGGCCAGTGGTGGTGACACTCTACTCCTTGCACCTACCTCACACCTACCCAAGGTCAAGGTGATACTTGACCCTGGAGGAATCGGTCCTTTCTATTGTTCTGCAGCCCTGTTCTAGTGCATTATTGTAACACTAGCGTCACAATGATTGTTTGACCCAGGTCTGTCAACAACAAGAGACTCAGGGCTCTGGGACAAGAGCAATGCTTCCTTTTTTTCCACAAGGGAACTCTCACATTGGTGTTGAATTAAGTCATGATGAAGGGATCAATGATGGTCAGCCAGCATCCCTCACAACCTACCTCAACTTCTAGGGGGCTCACTCCCTGACTCACCTCAATCTCATGCAATCACTGACACCTCCCTCTCCTCGGTGGCCCCACTGTGTGCTTCCTGGAGCATGCAGGACAGAAACCCATGCTCTGCCATCTTCCCAACAACAATCATGTAAAGCAACATGTTTGCTCCCATCTCGTCCTCAAAACTGATGGAATAGGCAGGAAAAAAGCCAAACAAGAGACCTAAATGCAACCACATTCTGTTTACGTCGGGTGTAAATGGGGGAAAAACTCCAGCTAAACAGTGTCTCTGCAAGATCTACGTCCATCATGTCGAGAACAGCCACACAACGCAAGACACTAAGAGTTGATGATAAAAGTGGCAAAACGGAAGCCGTGCAAAGAGTCGCCATAAGCAGGAGGAACTGACAAGGCAAAACACCCTTGGCCACGTGGGCCTTAGAACAAAACTGACTGTAAGAAAAATTGCCTTGCCAGAGATTAAAAAGACGCAATGTCGTGAGGACACAGCAATCATCAGCGTGTGTGCTCCCAACCGTAGTGCTCCCCAGCACAGGAAAAGAGAACCGGGAGAAACGGCCAGTCAACCGTCACCCGCCAACGTCAACCATCCCCTCTCAGGGAGCAGCAGGCAGTGTCGGGACGGGCGGGCTCACGTGTCCAGCAGTGAGCTGACGGGCACCAAAGAGGACAGTCGGCACCAGCAGCTCTTTTCTACCTGCATCAAGGGGACACCACAAAGAAGCCACGTGCTGGCGGTGAGCACGTCTCCATACACAGGAAGCAACTGGGATCCACGTCAGAGGCATCTGAACCACAGTGAATCAAAGCCAAAACATAGAACAAAAAGTTATCTTTCAAATACCTCAATAATCTGGAAGTGGTACAGTATGCCTGTGCATAGACTGCGATTGAGGAAAAAGTCAAAAGGGGAATTATAAATATTTCAAACTAAATAATAGTAAACATACAAGACATCCAGTGGCATTTAGCAGCCAAAGCAGACATAGAGAAGAAACTTACAGCTTTAAACACTGATACTAGGAAGAGTCTTCAAAGGCTCCAAGTCAGGAATCCATGTGGCTGTATTAAAAAGCTAGAAAAAAAAATCAAGTAATCTGAAATTAAAGTAAGCTAAAAGAAGAAAATTCTCAAAGTAAGGGCAAAATTTAACAAAATGGATTATAGATAATTGTAGAAAATAAAGTCAAAAAATAGCCCTTTAACAGAATTGATAAACTCATCAAAAGATTGATCAAGGGAGAAAAAGAAATAACGACTTACTCATATTGGAATAAATAGATGACATGACCAAAATCCTACAGCATTAGGGAATGAGGAAATGACATAAGCAATTTTTTGCAAATACCAAACTGACATGGGACGGAAGAGGACTCTCAGAGCCTATTCCAGCCAAGTGAATTGGATTTGCACAAGTAAAGCTCCCTGAAAAGGAACCAGCCAAAGACTGCAAACTACAGGAACTACGGACCAATATCCCTCATTAATAAATATGAAAAAACTTTTAACAAAATTTTTGCAAGTTGAATATAAAATTACATAAATGAATAATACATTCTGGCCTAATGGGGCTTAGCCCAGAAAGGGAAGGTTGGTTTAACATTTGGAAATCAATCAAATGTAATTTACCATATTCACAGACTAAGAAGAAAAATTAAGATCATCTCAAGGTCATAGAATGAAATCTGACAGACATTGTTGATAAAAACGCTCCACAAAAAAGGAACTGAGAACTTTCTCCTGCACCCTGCCTGAGAAAGGAGCCCAGCCAGCACCTAACTTCAGCCAGTGATGAAGACCAGACCACCCCCATGACCAGGAGGCTCCAGAGAACCTCCTTGATTAGCGCCGTTCAGGTTTCTCTAACCAGTGAAATCACGCAGGAAAAGGAGGATCAAAGCCTGCAGATTGGAAAGGAAGAAATGAAAAGCAGGTTTATTTTAGGTGACACCGTTGTTCACATGGAAGAACCCATAAAATCTACCAACTATTTTTAAAAGATACCAGTATCCAAGATCAATAAAAGAAAATCAGTCTCATTCTATATACCAGTAACAAACAATTGTAAATTGGGCAAAACAGTTTAACAGCCACATCACAAAGGAAGATATATGGAAGGCAGTTAGGCAGTTATACACATTAAAAGATGCTCAGCATCATTTGGCATTAGGGAAATGTAAATTAAAACCACAGTGATTTACTGCTGCAGGCTGGAGTGCTGAAGGACTGAGCGTGTCAAATGTTGGCAAGTTTGTGGGAGTTAGAGGCCCCCTTGATGCCGTGGGCATGAAGATGGCACAACCCAGGAGCACAGGTGGACGACTTCTTAAGTAGTGAATGTTCCCTGTCAGATGACCAGGTCACCCCACCTGTCAATAACAACCCAGGAGAAATGAAAATACCAAATACCTGCCCATGTGGATCCTCCTGAATACAGGTAGGTAACCCCTGTATGGTGTGGTGACCCCACGGTGCAGATGACCCAAACATCCAAAGGTCTATCAAGAGGTGAGTGGATGCGCATACCTTGGTGGATCTGAAACACAGGGAGCAATTCAGCAGCGCCAGGGGATAAACCACCACTACCACGGCAATACCCATGAACTTGAAAGCAACCGCTTCATGGGAGAGAAGTCAGAAAAAGGAACAGCACACAAGATTTCACAGATGCACACCTGTAGGAAATGCAGGCTGCTGCACAGGGTGGAGAGCAGATCAGTGGTTTCTAAGGAGGACAGGGATTGGGGAGGAAGAGCAAGAGAATATGACCAAGGGTTCATCAAGACATCTGGGAACCATTCAAAGTTTGTTATCCTAACTTTGTGGTGGTTTGACAGGGGTACATATGTCAAAAGTTCCCAAATTTCAACATAGACAGTTTGTTTTACATCAGTGACACCTTCATAAGATCTTCTTTCAATCAATGACTACATTTTAGCAGCAACAAATACAGATTGAAAACAAAAAATACAATTTCATTCATAATAATTTCAAAAACATAGTACTTAGGAGTAAGTTCAACAAAAGACAAGAGGAAACTATAATTACAACCAAATTTTGCTGTGAAAAATTTTTTAAAGATGCAGATAGCTAGAAACAATGTTCACGGATTAGGAGGCTCCATCTTGGGATGACGTGTCCTCTGGAAGTCACTTATTCATCCCATGCCACCCTTCCCAGGGGTCTCACAGCCTTTTTCACATAAATTGACAAGTTGACTATAAATTAATTTAAATGGAAATGAAAAGAGCCCCCTAAACACCAAACGGAGCAAAGTGAGCTGAGGACCACACAGCCCAAATGCCCAGCCTGCTGCGAAGCTGTGACCACGAAGACCGGTGGATCGTCACAGGTAGGAAAGCAGGTCCAGGAGCACACCTGTTACCCCTGCAACTCAGGAGGAAAGCAAGTTCGAGGCCAGCCTCAGCAACTTACCAAGACCCTAAGCAACTAAGTGGGACCCTATCTCAAAAGAAAAAGTAAAAAAGGGCTGGGGATGGAGCTCAGCGGTTGACCACATCAGGGTTCAATCCCCAGTGCCAAAAAAAAAAAAAAAAAAAAAACAGAAAAACAGATCCAGGGAACAGGGACTAGGAAGTCAATACAGAACAATACTCATATGGTCAGGAGATTTTTAACAAAAACGCCAATTAATTCAGAAAGGAAATTAAATTCAACAACTTCTACTGGAACAGCTGAAATCCACACGGGAAAAGAAAGTTATCTTGCGTCCCTAGGACACCTCACATCATAAAAAAATCACCATAAGAAGGATCATAGACTACACGCAGAAGCTAAGTCTACAAAAGGAGGCTATTGTTGCAACCTAGAGACAGGTGAAGACCTACTAGAAGACAGAAAGGAGCAGCCACCAAGACAACATGGGACTACACTTCCTGAAACTAAAGACCAAGGCTCATCAAAAGAGGCCGTGATAACTTGGCAAACCACAAGTATTCACAAGACATTTGTATGACAAGAGATTTTCTTCTAAAACACTGAACGACTTCTGCAGCTCAGTAACAGGAAGACAACCGCCCAACTAAATTAAAATGTGGGCAAAATGTTGAAAAGACTTTTCTCCCGTGATGTAAACGATAACCTCACAAACTGGCATCAGGCAGTGCTGGTTCCTAGGGAAATGTGAATTGGTAATCACCGTGAGCCGTCACCACACTCGAGAACGGCAATCGATGGCGAGACTGACCACCAAATGTCAGCATAGAGCCGACCCCAGAAGTTAAGATGGAAAAGGGCTGGCCATTCCGTGTAGCTGACCATCCCCACCCCTAGATGCTCCCCAGGAGAAATCAAAAAGTATGTCCAAGGTCAGTGCCCGAGAATGTCCATGGCAGCTCCTTCACTGTGGACGAAACTGGAAGGCCGGCTGTCTGTGCAGCAAACACGAGGCAGCAGAAGAGAAGAGCATTAATAAGTAGATTCGCATCTGAGCTGGACCCGATGTCGGGGCTCCTGGAGCAGGGTGCAGGCTCTAGTCCTGGCTCTGGCCTGGCTTTAGGCAAGTCGGCTGTGCGTCCTAGCGTCCACCACACACGATGGCCATGAAAATTGCATGTGATGATGTATGTAAAACAATTGCAGTATGAAGTGAAACATCGAGTTTGTTAATTAGGGAGTACAATTTTTTTTTTTTTTATCAAGATCACCTGAGGGCACAGTTGACAGTCAAATGAAAGAGAAACCTGGAAGCATTGGGTCCTTTGTGGAATCCCGTCGAATGGACATAGATCCTGTTTGCCACAAGCAAAGCTCTGAGCTTACGGAGGAAAAGGGCCAGTGTTGGCACATTAGGGCTGGAAAGAAGTAAGACAGGTTTTACCTGTGCTGTGAATATGCAGACGGGGACAAGAGTTAATTTTATTGTTAAAATTCCTGTAGAAAAAAAAATAATCGTGTTATTGGGAACCCAAAACTAGCCCCCAACTTTTTTTCCCTATTGAAATATTTATGCCTGTTTGTGGATTTTCATAAACACAGCTTTTTGGAAGATGAAATCCTTCTACTCTGAGAGGAGAACACATTTAAAACAAAGCAACACAGACGCAGTGCACTGGAGAGAGCAGCCCCGTCCCCTGGTGATACCGCACGTCTTGACTGGAAGGAGAGTAAACCAGGACATACAGCTGTACCCAGAACCCAGGGGTCCGCCACCAGGACAGGTGCGCAAGGATCTGTGCACTCCACAGGCGTGGTCCTGTGTTTCTGAGCTGCCCTGTGCCCCTGCACTCACCACACTGACAGACGGTTCCCCAGAGCCGGGAGTGACGCGAGCTTAGGATTAGGTGGAGCTTGGGTTTATGGCCTTACCTGTCCCCTCCAAAAGCTGGCAGAAATACGATGGGTGCCAGTGCCTGCCTGGGAGAAAGGTGTTCGGGATTCAAAAAGCTGGGGGCCCTCCTCCCTGATGGACAGGGACTGGACCAGACGCTCTGCAATTAAGCTGGCTGAGCACTGGCCCTCAGGCTCTGAGCCAGGCAAGGCTTGTCTAGAAATTCACTTTTCCAATCTAGCTTTAACAAGTAAAGAAATTTATAAATGGAGATGTCAAAACAATTGTAAAGGAAAATGTCAAATGGAAATTCAGATAATTCTGCTCGTTTGGTGGGAGTTCTAAAGCTACAGATAACAGGACCAAAGCAAAGGGACAGGCGCCCAGTAGCCTTGGCCACCAGGAGTCATTACCGCAATTCCACATCCACCACTCACCTGTGATGGCTCGTCACAGAAGAGATGGACGACTCGCAGCAGGGCCCTCGGGGTCTACACGGCCGTGCCCGGCAACGCGCACAGAGGTCTGAACCATCAGAATGTCCGCACATGCCAGGACAGATGGCACATGCTGTGATCAAAGGTACGGCGGAGAGAAACAAGCAGAGCAGGCAGGGAAGCCAGCCTCTGAGAAGGACCGATGGCAGTCACCTCCTAATGAGGAGGTCCGCATGACTGCAGTGACATGCCAAAAATAGCCGTCCAGAGAGAGCCCCGAAAAGCAGTCACAGCCGGGGTGGCTGTGGGAGGACAGATTGGGGGCTTCTAATTTTCCTAGTGTGTCAAGCATCAGCTAATAACCACCAAGAGCACAGGTGCCTCACCTGTCCCTGTGACTGCTCCCGGGGCCACTGCCATCCCCGGGGTCCATGGTGGACACTCTTGTGTCTTGGCCAGTCACTGTAGATGAGAAGTTCAACACCAAGCATAGGTCAGACACCTGTGCCACGTACACAAGCAGCAGTGTACACGACAGCAGCCCAGGTGTGCGGGTCACAAAAGCCTCAGGGTGAAAACAACACTAAGACGCACAAACAAAGGGTAAGTAAGGTCAAGTTCACAAGTCTCCTGGGTTCTCTGTCACTGCTGACTGCAAAGCACTGGTCAGTCGACTTCTGGGACTGGCCCTGTAGCTCCTCTGAGATGCACACCATGGACACCTGAGGGAGGCATGCACCCAGGGCCCAAGTGACACTTCCACTTCTCTCTTGATGAGCAGGCACTGTGCCAGGTCCTGGGGGTTGGGGACACAGACAGAACAAGGGGACATTGTGTCAGTCTCCAAGAATCTGACCGCCCAACTGGGGGAACAGATGGCAATAAGTATAACAAAGAAAGAAAAAGAACCCAAATACAATGGAGACACAAAATACCCAGGAAACACGAAGCCAAGAGAGATGAATTCCATCTGGACCACAGGGGACAGCCTCGTGAGGGGGAGGCCTGCGGGCTGACGGCTACTGGGAGGGAAGGAACCGGACCCTCAGCAGGGCCTGAGCAGTAACAGGGAGCAGGGGAGCGGAGCCAGGACGCCCTGAACAGACGGGCCAGCAGGCCGCAGTGCAGAAGCCACACTGACTGGCTCCTGTCCTGAGGCAGGCGCTTCCCAGCTCAGACAGGCACATCCAGCCTTCACCAAAGGGCAAGCCTGATTCACAGTTCAATTCCAAAACATCCAATAGTTTTTATATAAACTTACCTAGTGATTAAAAATATGTATAAGTACATAACTGTTCTGAAAAGTTAAGATAAATTGATAAAACTTAAACAACCTTCTAAGAATGTGTGTTTTTATCAGAATATCATATCAGAGACTGGAATAGTGCACAAAGGGAAAATTAGATGATGACTGTCAGTGATTGCCTAGTAAATCATCCAATAAATGATGCTCTAAAAAATATTTGAATTATTTTATAGTAAAGGAAACATCTAAATCTGAAGACAGCGAATACTTGATGAGACAGTGATAAGATTAAATGTAAAGTCCACTCACTCCGAGTAACAAGCAGAAAACAGCCCGAAAAACTACAGCTATGTAGTTTCCCTAAGCAAATGCCCGTGGACGCCTGGCCGTGGGCAGGACTGGGCAAGGAGTACTGTGTCATCAGGAGCCACGTTTGGAGACAGACACACACTGTGGGGATTCCAGAGTGGGCTCCGAATTCCAGAAAGGGCTAATATCTCCGTTTCACCTTCATATAAATGAGGGCATGGTGTGGAGAGGACCAAAGGAACGCATGTGTGGCCTCTTGGAGTAGAGCCTGGCCCAGGCACAGGAGCCAAAGGAAAAGCGCCTCTCATGCCCCAAGAAGTAGAGGCCACTCCTGGGTGAGATGTCTGCACCCGTGTTCACTGCAGCCTTAGACCTGACAGCCGAGAGGAGGAAAGGGCCTGTGCTCAGAGGTGGAGGGATGCATAGAGGAACTGTAGTGTGCGTGTGTGTGTGTGTGTGTGTGTGTGTGCGTGTGTGTGTGTGTGTGTGCGTGTGTGTGTGTGTGAGTGTGTGTGTATGTGTGTGTGTGTGTGCGTGTGTGTGTGTGTGTGTGTGAGTGTGTGTGTGTGGTGATTCTGCCTTGAGAAGGGAGGGAATCCTGCCATTTGCAACAATAGGCATGAACCTGTCAGAGAACATGACACTGAGCAGCCACAGACAGAAGGACCAAGCGGCGGGATCTCACTTTCGTGGGGAGTTCTTCAGAAGACGGACTCTTAGAACCGAGTGGCCGTGGTGACTGAGGCTGGAGAGTGAGGCCAGTGGGGAGGAGAGCCAAGGGCTCGGGCCTCCCGTGGCCAGTGAGGCCGCGCTGCAGACCCCGAGGAGCAGGCTGCGCTGGGAACGTGTGAGGGTCCCTCGGAAGTGCTCTCACCACCCAGAAGACAAGAGTGCGGCCAGGACGTGTGCAGCGGCTGCTGCGGTGACATCCTCGCCTGCACCTAAACACTCATGGCTGTTATTGTTGACCACACTTCAGTGAAGCTGAGGAAGGAAGGAAGCTCCGGGTTCCAGACAGACCAGCGATCCGTCTAGAGGCCCTGGAGATCCGCGCTGGCCACGGCGGAGTGTCGGGTCCCGGTGTTCTTCCCGTTTCCGAGGGGAGGAGGGAAAACCACTCCCTGACAACAGCTGAGGAAGGGCCCAGGTGCTTTGAAGCCTGTGACACTTTTCTGAAGGAGACTTCAGTGGGACCTGAAGCAGAGGGCTGAACCCTCCCAGCCCATCATTCCAGTGGCCGCAGTCACCACGGCCACTCTGTTCCAAAAGCGCCAGCTGACCCTTCTGCTTCCTGGAGGTTCCCAGTGCAGTCCCCACAGAGAGCTTGGCAGCGCCTTGTTAAGGTGGTAACCACCTTTCATCTTAAAGCTGCCCTCTGCTAAAGTCTGTGCTGGGCCCTTCACATGTCCCTCCGTCTATCCCTACAACCTGAGAAGTGGCTCCGAGCATCTTTACTACAGATGAAAAGCCAGGCGTAGCACTTAGCTCACCGCCCCGAACACAATGATTGCTTAAAGCGCAGCTAGTATCATCAGCTACTACTGCCAAACCTGCACAGTTAGTACAAACAGACTTGGGATCTGGCCCCAAGACCACTTGGATAGAAACACATTAATGAACTGAACTAATAGTAAGGAGTGGGGGTAATACACCCGGAGTTGTCCTGTAAGAAAAAGACAAGGGAATAGAGGAAAGCCAGGAGAACCATAACATCCAGAGGGGCGGAACACAGGCTCAGCGTCTTGCCTGTGCCCAGCATTGCACCTGGGCCTGGGGAGCACCTGGAAAAAGTGCGGTTTCTCCCACCGTGGGACAGAGGTAGACTGGAATGTCACACACTGCGCACGGCTCGTCTTCAGGACAAGGAGAACTGCAGCCTGCACTGCACACATGCTATGGCCACCAGCAGGGTCCTGCCCTTTGCTGGGAGCACTCCAGCAACCCAGGGTTCAGGACCCGAATGAAGACCTGGAGTGCTCGGTGGAACACTGAATCCACACCTCGGGCAGGAAAGACTGAGCCGGGGCTGTTTTCTTTAAAGGGGAGTTTTGGAGAGATTAGACTTTATTCTGTTTGGAATTTTATACTGACCCCCAAACCTCCAGCCCACCCACCTGAGATTCCACCATCAGATAGTCACTCCTCCTCCATTTCCCAGGTGCTCTCATGGAGGGAAGGCAGGAGCGCCCCAGGCACGGTGGAACCCCTCTCCGTGGCCTAGAGAAGAGCAGCTGGCCTTTTCAAGATGGTAGAGGTCAGTTCAAGGTCAGATCTTTGACTTGTCTCTAGACGACACTGTGAGTTTGAGCTTGTGCTGCTGGCGACCTGAACAACAAGTGAGTGTCCCAGGCAGGCCTGGAAAGCAGAGCGCCACCGAGCAGGTCCATCAAAGCCTCAGCCAGCCTCCCTCCTGCCTGTGAGACCCAGAGCACCAGGAGCTGCATGAGGAAGTCTGCTGCCAGCACGGGGAGGAGGGCTCTGAGAAGGTTTTCTCTGCAGGTGGGACACCAGGTACTCGCTTTCCAACCACTTCTTCCCACCTGGCTGTCAGGTGATTCTGGAACCCACAACAGCAGTGCAGCCACAGTAGCACCCTGGGAATGGAGGACAGAAAGAGGAAGGTCCATGTTTCTTTATGGTCTTGGACAAAAGCAAGAAATGTAAAGTTGTCCT
Organism: Ictidomys tridecemlineatus; assembly: GCF_052094955.1. Classification (NCBI taxonomy): domain Eukaryota; kingdom Metazoa; phylum Chordata; class Mammalia; order Rodentia; family Sciuridae; genus Ictidomys; species Ictidomys tridecemlineatus. The sequence continues at coordinate 3,117,295 of NC_135477.1, read as the reverse complement.
GCAACACTCCATGGTTGTGAGGCCAATGACTCTCTTGAGTGTCACTCAGGTGATTGCCAAAAATTTTAGAAAGAAAACCATAAGCTTAAAGAAGAGAGAGCTAATAGAATTCCAGAAGAAAATTATTCAGAGTATATTCTCTCACTATAAAAGAAATAATTTAGAAATAAATAACAAAAATATAACCAGAAACGAGAAAAATCCTGAAATTTTTTGGAAATTCAGCAATATGCTTACAAATAACCCATGCAGCAAAGAACAAATTTTAATGGAAATTAGCCAGGATTTTGAATTGAAGGATGACAAATAATACCACAACAGAAATTATGGGAGGCAACTAAAGCCATGGGTAGAGGAAAATTAATAGCCTTAATGTTTACACAAGGGAATTAGAAGACTTCAAATCAATTATATAAATATCATCTCAGGAAGTTAAAGAAGAGCAAATGAAACTCAAATCAATCAAGAAAAAATATTTTAAAATGTAAAACAAATCAACAAGACAGAAAAGGAAACTCAACAGTGGCTCTTCTATTAAAATTTAAGTAAATTGACAACTTCAGAAAGAGAAGATAAAAGAGGCTACAGATTATCAGAATGAAGCATTAAAAATGGGACCTCACCACAGAAGCTACCGGCATTGAGAAAGTAATGAGAGATGTTCTAAATAATTTCTTGAAGTTTAAATTGGGAAATACTAGAAAAATTCCTACAAAAGCCCAAACTAAAAAGCCCACAAAAGAACTATAAATGTCAACAGTCTCGCATTTATTAAATGCCTTCTATTTGTCATTCAAATTCCTCAAGCCTTTCCCCCCTTTCCCCACCACACACAAAATCTCCAGCTCCAGATGATTTTGTTAACTTCTTCTTCTAAATATTTTTGGAGAAAATTACACAAATCTTACAGGTGCCTTTCCAGGGACTAGAAGAAGATGCAACACTTCCCGACTCACTTTATGAGATAACTTTAATTGAGCCTCAGAAAGAAGGACATGGATGGGGAAGAAAAGCTACAAGCCCTCTGTCCCTAGGAACATAGACACAAAGAAATCTAAACAAAATTCCACACAAATAATCCAACCCAAGGCCCACGGGAGCAAGCACTAAGCCCAAGTGGGGTTCCCTTCAAGACTGCACGGGTCTCACCATAAGAACACCAGCCAGTGTGAGTCAGCTTGCCTCCCTTCTCTTCCTGACAACTCGGTGCCATGGCTACTTGATGAACAAGGAAGGCATCTGTGACGCCCGGTGACTGGGGAAATGCAGAAACATATCCAGGGTAACACCAGCCATGGTTTTCTCAGGGCTGGAGAGGAGAGTTAGAGATATGGAAATGGAGAAAGTGAAGAGGACATGGGTGTTGGTCGAGAATGAGACCTAAGATTAGAATAGATAGAATAGATGTGTAGACCGTCACAGATACTCAGGTTAAAATAGAGATGCCAGTGAACCATGGACGTATACTTGTGTACCTATGCATATAGAAGTGCGTTCATGTTTGTGTTTAGATAGGTTTAGCTAGCTAGCCTTCAGTCTGCATGCATTGCCTAGCTTGGCCAGAGAGGGGCTAGGGCAGCAACACCCCTACAGTACTAAGCACACCTAGCTCCAGACCTTAGTTTCTAAACACATTCTTTCCACCAAAAGAAATGAGGGGTCCGTAGGAAAACAGTATATGCCAGTGTGCAGCAGGAAGAGCAGGAGATGAACCTGCAACTCTTACTCCAGACAGCAGGAAGGTGCTCGGGAAGAGGGCACCCTGCCGATGGACACCCAGCCAGCTGGGACAGGCTCCCACGGGGCAGACGGGGCAATGTGAGCACTGGGGTGAGTAATGGGAGCAACAGATTGTGCCCCACTGAGAGGAGGAGGAAACCATGAGTCCTTCCAGAAACTAATCAAGCAATCCGTTTCAAACTCATTGAGGAACAAGGTACAGAGTTTCAAAGTGCCTCCCCACAAAAGGCTCACTAATTACCAAGGAGCAGTGAACCTGCAGACACCACCTTAATCAAGGAGTCAAAGTAAACAACATTAAGAATGACACATGCAGATTCACATCGGTTACACATCCACTTTTTTACCTACTGCCATACTAGTGTATGTTGTATTCTACTGCCTTTCCTATAGGATGTTTATTTTTATAAAACCAAAATAGTTACAATAAATTTGAGTATGTGTGTTTAATTGATGCATGATCAATATTATAGTTATAAAACATATCCATGCTTTGTATAACTGCAATATGTATATAGGGTAAAAATGGGAGTTCATAATCCGCTTGAATCAAATGTATGAAATATGATACGTCAAGAACTTTGTAATGTTTTGAACAACTAATAATAAAAAATAAAATAAAAAAAAAAAGAATGACACATGCAGCTCATCGTGGCCTTGCAGGACTTGACGGGAGGCAGCGGAGCAGGGCAGAGTCGCGGGGAGGGCGAGAACCGCCCTCCAACCCCATGAAGGCATCAGGCCAGGCCAGATTGGGGGACACGCCACAAAACAAATGGCCTGTGATCTTCAAAATCAGGAGGCACGGAAGGACAGAGGAGCTCGAGACGAAAGGAAATAAAGGGACCCACCAGGAAACAGCACAGGTTCCCAGAGGATCCTCCACCCACGCAGGCTGAATCAGTCGGGAAGCCCGAGCGGGCGTGAGGCCTGGGTGTGCAACGCACACGTCAGTGCCCTGATTTGGTGGTTGTCTAGAAGCATGGTCCAGCCGTGGAAAATCCCCTGAAGTGCTGAGGAGCGGCGGAGGAGCCCTTCAGCAGCAGACACTCAAATGTCTTTGCAAAGCAAGTTCTGCCCATATTTCCCTTAAGTCTGCCTTTATTACAAAATTGTTCCAAGTTTTTAAATAGATAAACATACATGTGAACACTGGGTATTTACATACAGAATTCACCACACAGACAAGATGATGGACACGGGAACATGATAACACGATCATCTCAAGAGATGCAGGAAAAGAACTTGACGTGATTTTACATGTTTCATTTGCGAGACCCTGGGATTAAGCCCAGCACCACACAAAAAGAAGAGGGTGGGGGCGGGGAGAGGGAGAGAGGAAGGAAGGAGGAAACTTTCATATATATTCATAATTTAAAAACAAACAAACTTTTGTCAGACTTGCAGCCTCCACCTGGAGAAGCACAGCTCTCACCTCTTCAGCAAAACAGAACCCAGTTAGCATCACACCCACCCACCAGAGAGCAAAGGTCACTGGACAGCTCACTGAGCCAAAAGTTAAGGCAAGATGTCTGCAGAGAGAAGGGTACCAGCCAGGACCCACCTGGGCAGAGGCAACAGACACCATCAAGAAGCAAGAGCTCGAACAGGGGACAACGGGAGAAGGTCCTTGCGCTCATTGGTGGAGAGGTCCCTCCACTGAGGACTGCAGCTTCAGGTGGTGTGCACACCTTCCCACAGGCCTTAGCCCCCAAAGTTCCCACAAGCTCTGAAGAATGGCCACTGTGTGCACACCTGGCTCAAGAGGAAGTGTGAAGGGATCGCCCTCTTCTCTTTGCACAGCAAACACAAGCTTCAATTTGGGGGTGAGGCACCAACTGTCCTCATGTCATTGGTGGAAACTGCACCAAGCAGAAGGGACCAAAGGAATCCCTGCTCCTGGGGAGACCCGGGGTCACACTGGGCGGCCACATCTGCTTGGAGATCCAAGCAAGGCACATCCTGAGACCCCAGGACACAGCTCATGCCTCAGATTGAGCTTTAACTGAGACTGCAACTGACATAATTGATCCACCATAGAATCATTTTAATATATGCAGATAAAGCATTCAAAAAAGAAATCCAACAGACGTTTCTGCAAACACTCTCAGCAAAATAGGTAGGAGAAACTAAGTGGGGGGGGGACTTCCTTAAACTAATAAATAGCATCTGGAAAACACACACACACACACACACACACACACACACAACTACAGCTAATGTGACACAGGACTGATCGCTCTCTGGAACTGGGGGAGGATGTCGACTCCATCCCTCCTACTCAGCTGCCTTGGAACACAGTGCAGTGAGCTAGGAGAAGGAAATAAAAGAAATACATAAAATGGAATAAAATCTCCTATGTTATGATGGTCTACTAAAAAATCGCAAAGAGTCTACAAAAAAAGCACCTAGAAATAATGAGATCAGCAGTTTGCAGGACATGGCATTAACATACAAAGTCTAACTATTTCTCTAGATATTAGTGGACAATTGGATACTAAATTTTTAAAATATCATTCACAATAGCACCACAAAAATGAAATGCTTAGGTATAAATCTAACAAATCATCTTCATGTTCCGTATGTTGAAAATTACCAGAGATTGATAAAATACAGCAAAAAAGATCTAAATCAATGGAAAGTAAAACCACGTTCAAGGACTGACAGACTCATACTGTTCAAATATCAGCTCTCTGCACTTCAACCTGTAGGTTCAATGTGATAAGAATCAAAATCTCAACAGGATTATTGTAGACCATCCTTTCAGTTTAAAAAAGAAACGGCAGTACCGACTTGTTATGCTTTAGATAGGAGGCTCCTCCCCAGAGCTCGTGTGTAAGTCAATGCAAGAAAGTCCAAAGGTGAGCTGATCGGGTTGGGAGAGCCCAGACCTAATCAGTTCCTTAAACTGCGGGTATGGATTAACTGGATGGAGGCAGTAGGCACACAGGGTGTGGCAGGTGGGTCACTGGAGATGTGCCTTTTGGGTATTTGTCCCTGACTAGCCGAGCTGAGTCCCTCTGTCCCCTGGGTGGCATGTCCTGAGCTGCTTTTCACCACGCCCTTCTGCCTTGATGTTCTGCATCAAGTGGGCCATCTATGGACTGAGACCTCTGAAACTGTGAGCTCCAAATAAACTTTTCCTCCTCTAAGATTGTTCTTGTTAGGTCTTTCTGTCACATCAGTGAAAAGGTTGACTGAAACATGAGTGTTGGAGAAAACACAGAGCAACTGGAATTCTCCCGTGCTGTTGGAAATGAAAATCGGAATAGCTACTTTGGAAACCTTGACTTCTTGGAGAAGTAGTTGTCCCAGGGCCTGAACTGGAAAAATCCTAGATGGACCTGAAGCATTTTGTGATGCCAGCCAGCAAGGAAGTGCTCAAGGGCTGTGGAGGGTGCAGAGAGAGGGGAAGGGGGCATACCAAAACCTCAGATACTCTCCAAGGCCAAACTTGGAGCAACTTTAGCAATAAGTAATGACAGAACTGAGCTATAAGTCAAACAAGAAAATACACATCCATGTGTCAAAACCCTGCACCTGGGATCATCAAGATGGGGCCTTCACCACTTCCATTTGATGGGGCACTGGATGTCCTGGTCAGCAAGAAGTGACAAAGAAAACTCAAATACAAAAACTGGAAGAGAAAAATAAAGCATTATTTCACATGACATGATTTCAAACTTAATCTGTAAACAAACTATTAGTACTAACAACCCGATTGAGCAAGGCCAGCACAGGAGACTGAGTCACGAACGTTGGGTCTGAGTACTGGTGTTGTCACATGCTCCTGCCAACAGCAGTCACATGCAGCTCAATGCCCTTAGGAAACAATGACAGAGCATACACTTAAAAGACAGTGACAATAGCATGTGTCTAACAAAGCATGTGTAAGATCTCTGCACTAACAATTACAAATATTGGTTGAGAGAAATTTGTAAAAGCCTATATAAATTGGCTGTAACGTGAACTATTCAGTAAAACCTCTCTCCACTTCTCTCCCTTTCCTTCTTCCCCCCACCCTCTCCTTAGTCCACTGGTTGGGGTCCCAGTACTGTATTTCATGTAAGTGGTAAGGGTGGGCATTCTTCCCTGTCTTAGAGGGAAAATCATTATCTCTTTCATCACTAACTATGATATGAGCTGTGGGCTTTTCATAGTAATCAATTTCCCCCAAATTGACCTAGAGATTTAATGTGATCTCAGTCAAAATCCAAACTTTTTGTATGGAAATTGACAAGCTGATTCTAATATCTGTTCAGGAAGTCTAAAGGCCAAGGAGAACCAAGATGGTCCTGTGCAAATTCAACAGTGCTGGCAGAGTCTTCTTCCACCTGTGAAGGCTTTTATGAGCTACCCAACATGGTACAGTGTGGTATTGGCTCCTGAATGGACAAGCAGATCCAAGTGCAGAAACAGAAACACAGGCTAGTGGTCCCTGGCTTTATGACAGAGAGAACACTGGGGTCAAGAGGAAAGGGCGATCAATTCTGTAGACCACGTAGACACGGGAAAAATAAGTCCTGACCAATACCTCGTACCTCACACCATACAGGAAAGCATTCCTAGATGGCTCATAGACCTGCATACAAAAGGTAAAACAATCACATTTCTAGGAGACATGGAAGAGTATCTTCATGGTTCGAAGATTGGGATATACTTACACAGACACAAAACACTAAGAATTAAAAGTTTAGTGGGATAGAGATGGGGAATTCATCAACAGATAAGGAAATATTTTTATGAGGCACATCACCAGATATAATTGTGTTTAATTAACAAAATTAAAATTTTGTTCAGCAGAAAGACAACAGTGGCCCACTATGAACAGCCCACAGCTGATATGATAATTAGTGATGAAAGAGATAATAATTTTCCCTCCAAGACAGGGAAGAATGCCCAGCCTTACTACTTACATGAAATATAGTACTGGGACCCCAACCAGTGGATTAAGGACTGGGTGGTGGGAAGGGAAAAGGGAGAGAAGTAGAGAGAGAAGGAAAAGAGGAAGAAGGAAGAGCCTGGGGAACAAACATATTGGTAAGGTAAAAGACACAAGGCATTCATGCAAGAATTACCTGCATGTCTATAAACTAGCAATAAGCAACTAAAAGGTTAAATTTTAAAACACTATTCATAACAGCATCAAAAAACATGTATTTAAGGTTAAATTAAATTTAAGGTTAAATTTAAAGTGAATCTATGGTTAAATTTAAGGGTAAATTTAACCAATAATTGGAAACCATATATTTCTGGTAACATGAATTCAAGAAAACCTGCATAGATTGGAGCAATATGGCATCTGCTCACAGGCTGAAAGGCTTATTATTAAAATGGCAATTTCCCCCAACTTAACCTATGAACTCAGTGCAGTGCCAGTCAAGATCCCAGAGAGACATTTTTGCAGAAATTGGCAAAAACTTGCTCTAAAATTTATAGAAAAATGCAGAAGATCCAGTATAGTCAAAATGAGTTTTTGAAAGAAGAAAAAAAATTAGGAGACGTACAGTGTCTTGTATTAAGAAGTCCAAAAATCCACCGTAAGAACATGGTGGGGCGATGGCATAAGGATGGGTAGGTAAAAACTGGAAGAGAACAGAGAGCAGAGAAATGCAGGCGTGTTTAGGGCCAGTGTTCAGCAGAGGGCAAAGATGATTCAATGGAGAACAGTCTTTACAATCAATGAGGCAAGAATAAACAGACCTCCAAATGGGAAAAAATGATCCCGGCTCATTTAATAATGCTATATATGAAACTGGCCTAACATAAAATTCATCAAACCTAGGCAAAAATTTTATAGACAAAGCACAGAAAGCACAAAAAACATCAGATAAAATGCTGATAACTTAGATTAAACAAAAGATGCCATTAACAAAATGAAAAGGCAAGCCAATAACAGAAAGTATTTGCACAGCACGTATTTACTAAAAAATGAAATAAAATAAAACAAAAATTATATCCCAAACATATAAAGAGCTCTTAAAACTCAATAATAAAAAGTCTTCCTTAAATGTTTGGATAGAATCAATAGAGAAATTTTGTCAAATGTGCAATTACTAAGTATATCACTTATTAAACTTAGAGAAAAATATATTTGAAGACATTCTCCAGCCAGCTGAAAGATAAGTTAAAATACAGAACCAGAGAATTCTAAAATCAAATTATAAAAGTACTCAGATAAACAATAAAAACAACCAGAAAAACCCAGAAGGTAATATTTGTTTAAAAATGCAGCTGTGAAGATGTGAAAACATCAATAGTTCAGTGATAAACTGGTTCTACAAATCTCAGGGTCCAAAACAACAGGAAGTGAATTGGGAAGGACCGAGATCAGGAGTGCTGATTTCCTCGCCTCCTCTGAAGCACCGGCAGATGTAATAGGGCAACTTGATAAATACACCAAGGACCGGACATTCTTCTCTCAATGGCCACCCGTTTCACATGTAGGAATTTGTCTTAAGGAAATAGCTCTACAAAAATAGCTACACAGATGTATGATTTATGGCTGACAGAAGTTGGAAAGGTTCTGAAGGCCCCACAGTATGGGATTGGCAGAAGTACGGTACCTTCACCCTCGGAAACACTCTTCATTCACAAACAGTAGGTGGACACAGATCACCTGATTATTTATTTTTCCTGATGCCAGTCTATTTAATGCTAAGAGTTTTGTCACAACTCTTTATCATCGGGAATTATTTGGCATTGTCCCTAACCATTTCCTATTGCTTTGCCTAACAGCTTTGATGCCTCTTGGAACATTTTCATGTGGAATAGTTCATTTTAACTATTTACCCCTCTCCCACAAATGCTATTTCATGCTTTAAATACTGGTGAGATTTTGCTTCCTAAAATGACAGTAGTCATGATTTACTTCTAAAAGGAAAAAAAATAGCAATTACATCATTTAGAAGTGAGTTGCTTTATGGCACTAGTGCAAATAAATTCAGTGCTGAGTTTCAAAAATGAGACCACAGCTACCTTAAGTTCCAAGAATCTATGGTTTTGACAGATTTGAATGCAACACTAATTGCGATAACAAAGTAGAACTAAAATTTTATTTTTAACCCATCTCCAATAATACATATTTCTAAAAGTAAACAAATACACATTAGTAAATCAATTCAACAGGATCTCAACATGTGTATTTTGTGAAAGAAACTGATCTAGCAATAACATTTTCTTTACCACAAATGTGAGCCAAACCCATATTTCACTTATTTCGAATACTGGAATACCCCAATGTCTGGCTCGCAGTCAAGTCCCTTAGAAATCCTTGGCAGGAACTCGGAGATAAAAAGTCCTCTCCCAGCAGTGCCTGGGAGCAAACTTCTCCCATAAGCCACGCACCCGCAGGGCTCCCACCCCGACCCCCCAACCCCAGGAGAGCTGAGGCCCACAGCCCACAGGCTCCTGGCTGCCGAGAGGGAACGGAGGTGCTCTGGGGCCTGCAGAAGGCTCCTCCATCCACTGGCCCCAGAGGCGCTTTTCCCTGGCTTCATCCTGTGGCCTCTGGTCACCTCCTCATCCTGCGTGGGACCCTTGGAGCCAGCAAACAACCACCAGCTCTCCCCTCTGGAAGCTCCCACCCCACTGGGACAGGTTCGAATGTGGTCTGCACGACTAGATTGGATGTCATAAAATATCTAAAACTGTATGGAGGAGATCCCTGCCCTTGAAGACGCGGCACAGCGGGCACGTCACCACCACGCGTCTGGATCACCCGTGCTCCCACAGGGCTCAGCTCTAAGGTGGTCCACACGACTCTCCCGCCTGCGGCCCAGGATCTCCCTGAGTCCTCATCGGAAACTGCGTAAGAGACCTACATTTCTAGGCGGCGTCGTTACTGTCCCCTACATGTGATGGACTCTGTGATTATTAACTAATCAAGACAAATACCCTTGCCCTTAAAATTCAAAGGTCAAGACACCTGGGACCCCAGGCACAGACACACTGACTGTCCACATGTCACTGCCCACCCCTGACCCACCTCCTCCAGCTGTTCTTCAGATTCTTCAGGCAAAGCCCTCATTGGCCACATTTTTGGTAAAAAAAAAAAAAAAAAAAAGGGAATCAGATCAAGTTGCCCTCAGCCATGCACAGAAGTGAGGAATCTAAATATTTGTAAAGAAGCAAGACCCCATTTGTTTGCAGAGCCCTGTGCCAGCCGGCTCATAGCTGCAGCTGGAATTCCAGCATGTCACTGAAGCCTCTGCATGACCTGGTAGGAGAGAGATGTGGCACTTTACGCTGTCCTTGGAAATCAGCGAAGCATTGCATTCGGGGCTTTTTTTAAAGAAATTACACAGCTGTTGTTCATAGAAAGGACATGCCTGAGCACCTGTCTCCCTCACCTAGGGTTTCCTCGTCGGTATGTGCCTAAGTGTACTTAATATTAACGCCATTCGACACAGCTTTCATTGGAGGCCTCCGAGTGTTTCCACTGGTCTCTGGGAAGCTATGTGAACTCCCAGCCATAAAAGCAGAGCTGCACGTAAAGGGTGCCTTGGATCTGGTTTCCAAGCCTAATCCAGAGAAGAATGTCCTTCTGGGGACTCCCACTTTTGTTTCCGAGACATTTGGAAGTAAGTCTTTTTATGGCAGACTTTCTCTAAGCATCATGCAACACTTGTACCAAGTGAAAGAGGCCTTCTCGGGTGGCAGATGGTGTGGTCCTGGTGAAAGGAGAGGGTCCTGCTCTCAGACACAGCGCTCTCCATACCTCCTCATGCACACGGCTGAGAAGAGCCATCACCAAAGTGCTGTATCCCTAGGGATTTCCTCTATGGCCCCTGAAGAAGAACGGAGTAACAGCAAGTTCAGGAGGCGGCCACTGGAGACCAGAGGCAGGGTCCAGGGTTCACCCCACCATGAGGCTCCTCAACAACCACCCAGCCTGTAACTCCACAGGTGGGACACAGTTGCCTCCACTGAGCAGTGGCAATCTTGGAGCTCTGG